>NW_009259798.1:2388039-2401503 GCF_000687185.1 Egretta garzetta
CAACTGGATGATTCCCATCCTTTTTATCCAGGGAAGAATTCTAATTTTTGTAAAACCATCAAGTAATGTCCCAGAGCCTTCTGGTGCTGTCCATGTGAGGCCTGGGAGCAGGATCCTCTTTTAGCTTGAAAGTCTGAAGACCTTATGGAGAGCCACACAAATTCACAGCATGGTGGGTTTTAAAGATTAGTGAAAACTTTTTGGTCACTAAAATAAACCCAGCTGATGCTCAGCAAGTGGTTGACAAGCAAGCAAACCTGGGGGGAAAAAAAGTCAAGGAGAAAAAACAGGATAAATAAAGTGAATTGTTGCAAGTTTCCTCCAATGTTTGCAGAAGGCTCTGCAGCTCTGATTATGTCAATGGCATTATTAATAGAAGTGCATTTCTATAGAAGTGCTCTTAATAGAGTTATTAGTGCAGTGTTTCCGTCCTGTGTACTGGTGCCTGATAGGGTAAACCGTGAGCTGACTGGGGAATTGATCCTTGCCACAGCTGAGAGCATATTTTGAAATTCCAGCACCAAAATATGGAGGACCTGGGAGCATCTGAGGACACACAGAATTACTGTGTACGTGGACAAAAGTTTAGAAAGTCTAGGGTGCTGTTGCTTCCCTCCAGGATGACAGGAGGTGTGAAGATGGAGGTGCCTCTAGCAGCCTCTATGCCAAATCCATCTTGGCTGTGTCCCAGTGACTTACCTGGATTTAGGCATGGGTTAGTACATCCAGTCCTTCTGGCACAGGAGTCCTGCATTTGTTACCTGCCTGTTCTCAATTTCACCGTAACAGTTGCTGGTCATTTTAGTCGTGTTAGGACTTCAAATCAGGAGAAGAACTCGGTTTTGCTTCATTTCCCTTTTTCAATGGGTGGGGGTGAATAGTTAGGTATTCCTGATGCGATTGCTACTTCATGAAAATGTCACTGCTCTATAATTATGATAATTACAATGCAGAAGAAGGCATCGGAAGCTTATAATAGCATGTACAGGAGAAAACTTCCTCTCGTTTGTTTTATAGAGCAGTAACTAGAGATATCAGTTAGTTTTGGAAACAGGAAATTTAATAGCACAGCAAATCAAAGGGCATGAGTGATGGGTTGACCTTGGCTGGATGCCAGGTGCCCACGAAGCCTCTCTATCACTGCCCTCCTCAGCTGGACAGGCAGGGGGAAAATGAGATGGAAAAAACCCTGTGGGTCAAGATAAAGGCAGTTTAATAAAAAGCAAAAGCAAAGGCTGCACGTGCTAGTAAAAGGAAAACAAAGATTTTATTCTCTACTTTCCATTAGCAGGCAATGTCCATCCACTTCCCAGGAAGCAGTGCTTCAGTACGCACAGCAGTTGTTCCGGAAGACAAAAAATCATAAAAAACAAATGCCTCCCCTTCCTCCTCCTTTTCCCTTAGCTTTTATATCTGAGCTGATGTCACATGGTATGGAACATCCCTTTGGCCAGTTTGGGTCTGGTGTCTTGGCTATGTCCCCTCCCAAGATCTTGCCCCCTCCCAGCCCACTGGTGGTGGTGGAGAACATTGGAGACTCAGCCTTGACGCTGTGCGAGCACTGCCCAGCAGTAGCCAGAACACTGGTGTGATATCAACACCTTTCTACATACTGACAGAAAGCTGTGAGGGCTGCTGTGGGGAAAATTAACTCTATCTCAGCCCAACCCAATACAGCATGCAGAAATCTATCAACAGAATGATATAAAAAAAAGGAGGAACCAAATCATAACATACTGCTTCAAGCTGTGTCTTCTGTCAGACACCTTTTGTTTGCATTTAAACTTATTATCAGCCATATCAGTGTTAAGTGGTTTAGCTTCATTAATTTCATGTATGCCAACGTGCAGGAGGACAGTAGCCAGGAAAATCCTGTGGCTTTGACCACTTAACCTTGGTCTTACTGCTGTGAATTGGTTTTACCACTCTTAGCAAAAGGGATCAGCATTTTGCCAAGCCAGGTACTTAACCAGTATTAGCTATTGGCTGCCCCACTGAGCCCGTGTCTCTCAAACACAGAGCTCATCACACCGCTCCCCTTTAGGATCTTCTCTAAGCACCCTTTCTGCAAATGCAATAAATTGTATTTGATAGGCTCAAGAAGTGGGCCCATATGAACCTCATGAGGTTCAACAAGGCCAAGTGCAAGGTCCTGCACCTGGGTTGGGGCAACCCCCAGTATCAGTACAGGCTAGGGGATGAAGGGATTGAGAGCAGACCTGCCGAGAAGCACCTGGGGGTACAGGTGGATGAAAAGCTGGACATGATCTGGCAGTCTGTGCTCACAGGCCTGCAGTACTCTCTACAGTACTTTGCATTTTTACAAAGAATTTATTTTATTCTCAGTACAGGAAAGACAGGGACCTGTTGGAGTGGGTCCAGAGGAGGGCTACTAAAATGATCAGAGGGCTGGAGCACCTCTCTTATGAGGACAGGCTGAGAGAGTTGGGCTTGTTCAGCCTGGAGAAGAGAAGGCTTCAGGGAGACCTTATTGTGGCCTTTCAGTATTTAAAGGGAGTCTATAGGAAAGATGGGGAGAGACTTTTTAGCAGGGCCTGTAATGACAGGACAAGGAGTAATGGTTTTAAAGTAAAGGAGATTTAGGTTAGATATAAGGAAGAAATATTTTACAGTGAGGGTGGTGAAACACTGGACCAGGCTGCCCAGAGAGGTGGTAGATGTCCCATCCCTGGAAACATTCAAAGCCAGGTTGGACGGGGCTCTGGGCAACCTGATCTAGTGGAAGACGTCCCCACTCATTGCAGGGGGTTGGACTAGGTAACCTTTACAGGTCCTTTCCAACCCAAACTATTCTGTGATTCTATGATTCTACCTCTCAGGCTATCTCAGGTGTAAGTCTTACTCTGTGTCTTCAGATAATCCCAGTTGTAGCTCTTTATACCCATGACTAATGAAATGGTACCCATTACTGAGATGTCATGTTAACATTGAGGGTCCAGAAACATCCAATTTCTCAAAAAAATGTAAGTTGCAGACTGACACTGGAAAATGATGACTCTAGGTTGGTCAAAGGACTGTAGAGCTGGTCCAGACCTGTGGTTCACTCCTGCAAGTGTGTTGTTTCTATGTCACAGCATAGACAGCATGTGTATTTGCTGTGTAGGAGGATTCGTTGGTATAAAAACAACACTGTAAAGGCAGTAACAGCAATACCAGTTTTTGATCATATGTGAGCACAGGCACCATTTTATATCACCTGAATGGGCCTAAAATCATCTTGCTGTTGAACTGGAATTGGTAACAAAAGTTTTAAAATTGGGAACAGCCAGTTGGCATTTATCAGTTTGGTCTTTCTCTATTTTTTTGTATTTTAATGAAATATGCTTGGTAAAAACAATAAAATGAAATGGCTGGTTTAAATATAACTTACTGAAACAAAAAAAGTCAACCTTATCTAAAGTTACTAGAAAACAGTGAAGTTAAAGCAGCTCATCATGCTTGAATTTAGAATGTGAATTTAAACAGTTACAGCTTGACTCTTCCACAGTGGTGTGTGAAAGACAACGGCCTTATTCTGATTTCTGCTCCCATCTTCTGCATTTACTTGGCTGGCTTTAAGTTATTTATAACTTTTAAAAAGCTGTTTAAAATGTGCTTAATAGCTGGACTAAAGTAGTCCGATCATTGTTAAACTGTTTTTAAGAAGTGACATGTCATTATTTTTGACAGAAGCTTGGCACTTAACCAACCTCAAAAGCTAATTTTTGCTTCATGTACTCTTCTATGGGGAAAGTCTTTCCGTAATAAAAGAAGGGGAAGAGAATTGGGGAGTTGGGGTACACACATTGAAGCAAGATGCATAGTAAATTATTTTAATAAAAGTAGAAGACTTCCTTTAACTTCCTGACTGCCTTCAAAAAGCAAAATTAAGAGCACTGTACTTCCTTCATCTGCCTTACCTATTGAGACCACAAGCTCTTTGCGGGGGGGACAGAGTATCACTTACCACAGGCAGTTTCGGGACCCAGCGAAGAAGCACTTCTGAAGTGATTATTATAAAAACACTTGTTAGGCCAGGCTCAAAGGAGCCCAGGGATGGGACCTGGACCTTAACAGTTTTCAAAACTAGCCTGAAATGAAGACTTTCATTTATATATGGGGTCTTTTTATTCATTCCAACACTTTGTACAAGCACTTGAGATGGTTATTTTCCCCTTCCCTTCCCATTTCCCTTCCGTTTTCCCTTCTCATTTATCTTCCCTTCCCTTCCCTTCCCTTCCCTTCCCTTCCCTTCCCTTCCCTTCCCTTCCCTTCCCAGTTCATCCTCTAAACATCTTCACCTCAAGCCCAGCTCAGGTCTTTAAATCCATGATACAACTCCTCTACAACTGCCTGACAGGAGGCTGTAGCGAGGTGGGGGTCGGCCTCTTCTCCCTGGTAAGAGATGATAGGACGAGGGGAAATGGTTTGAAGTTGAGCCAGGGCAGGTTTAGGTTGGACATTAGGAAAAACTTCTTCACAGAAAGGGTTGTCAGGCTCTGGAATGGGCTGCCCAGAGAGGTGGTCGAGTCTCCATCCCCGGAAGTATTTAAAACGATAGATGAGGTGCTTAGGGACATGGTTTAGAGGTGGGATGGCAGTGTAGGTTAACAGTTGGACTTGATGATCTTAAAGGTCTTTTCCAACCTAGATGATTCTGTGATTCTATGATACATGCTGCTTAGTTATCTAAGAGCTGGAGCACAGGAGGGGAAATAGCCAGGCTTCAGTTTAAAGAATTGCAAAAGAAGAAATTTTTATGTGTTTCAGGGCAAAAACAAGGACAAAAGAGATGCCTGAGCAGGTGCTGTGCACCGCTGGGTACACGCTGGCAGCCTGGTTGCCAAATCATGAGGTCTATGGAGAAAAAACATGCTCCATATATGCATTTCCCATGCAGTCTCAAAGGGGGAGCATCGAGAATGTCCATTCCAAGTGATATGAACTTCCAGAAATAAATTTCAGAAGAAATAAGGATCCTGGTATAAGATAGTAATGGTAGAGGTGAAAGATCAGTTAGGAGCATTCAAAATGAACCCCCCGTCAAGGAACAGCAAAGCCAATTAGCCAGCACGGCCTTTAATTTGAGAGAGGAAAGACCATTAGACCTGGCCTTGAAGAACTGCAGAAGCTCCCAGGAAGCTTTAGATATATGTGAGTAATTACACTGCATCTAGCAGCAAGGTTTAATACCCAAATACAAATTAGCACTTTTAGAATATATAATTAAACTACTGTTTTTAAACACAGCTAATGCCCTTGTTTTTACAGCAGAAGAGTTTTAATAAATTACACAAACAAACTCACTTTGTCAGGAAAAAAATGCTGTGAAGTTGACACATGGGGATGTCCACTTTTGTTAATTAGAGTGTTTATGTAGAAAGCAAGCAAGGAGGGAAAATGGTTTGCTTAGGTGTAGCTTTTCCCATATTATTGTGTACAAACAAAATCCACAGATTGAATATTTTCTTGTTCTCAACTTACAGTTCTTAATGATTAGGATGACAAAATGAATGGCTTTCCCTATGTTGCCCCCAACCTGGGGCATGATCCACTACTTCTCATCTTCTATTTGTACAAACCTCCAGCCCAGCATCCCCAGTGGGCCAATATACCACTTTAGTTCTTTCCAAAAACTATTTTATTTGGTTTTCAAGACAATTTCATTCATACTCTAAGCCTTAATGTTCAGTTAATATTGATACAAAGACAGCATTCCCATGGGAGAAATTAAAGAAACTCAAAGAGAGTTCAGCCACATGAGATACATTGCAGGATTTCCATATGTTTATCAGAAATGGGTTTTGCTCTCTTACCACCTCTGCACAGGATTTGGAATTATTTTAGCTAATTTCCAGACACCAGGACCTCCTTGTATGTAAGAAAAACACCACCTATCTCAGTGGTTCACTGACGTTCATCTGCTGCTGCTGGAAATCCAACATGGTTCTCAAAAGGGAGCTGTCTGCAGGGCCTCCCCTCCTGCTAATGGCTGGGGGAAGTAAATGGGGCTGGTGATAATCTGCTGCCCTAATCCTTCTCAGATCATTTTTTATAGGTCACAGTTTGACTTTCAGTGAGAAAAGGGTGAAGCACAGGACCAAAGCATGCTTGGAGGTAGAGCTGGAGGTCTAATATCATGCAATTTCACAACTGTTTTCTGTACCAGTAGTAGTTTATTCTGCTGCTGGTCTTTTTTACCATGACTTTCTGAAGCAGCAACAGGCTGCTTAGTGTTGCCAGGCTGCATCATGCCTTCTCCATGTTGGGTACTTTCTTGAACACAAAACCCCCCAAGGACTCGTCTGCAGGGATTACCTTGTGTGCCAGGGCAGGACACCCTTTTAGCCCTATTTTAATCCTCACAGGCTTATAGTTAGAGGCTTGTCAGTAAAAAATGTCATTGTAGCTGGGCAGAAACTGTACTGGTGCTGGAGATGAAATTGGGCCATTTTATGCCTCCTTCTCTTTCCAGCCACTGGTCAGCTTCTCTGCTGTGACCTTGCTTGTTCTTGGTGTGTGCTCCCTGCTCTGCCAAGCACGGTGACCCGTCATCCAAATGGGGCCTCTGAAAATACTTCAGTTTGAAAGCAGGTAGGTTTTGGAGCCTGCGATGAAGCACACATAACATGATATTTTTTTCTGGGCTGTAATATTTTAAAAGCATCATGTAATTAACTGTAAGTATGGAAGCAAAATGACCTACTGTAGGACATCCTGACCCAAAAGCCGTAAACATCAGTGCGGGGGTTTAAAGTTAGGCTGACCTGAGGCTTTTTGATGAAACATTTTTTGTTGTGAATTGCCACTTTGCCAAAATAGTTGTGACAAATAGATCAATAAAAAGACAAAACTTTCATCAGGACTGTTTCTTGAATTCAGCCTAGAACTTCTCATCAGATTAAAAACAAAAACAAAAACAAAAAGCTGTCAGCAGTCCTGTGGGCGAAGGCAGTCATCAGACTTGTAGAAGATCCAGGTTTAAACCAACATCCCTGCTTCAACCACCTGGCTAGTGGCTACTTCAAGGCAGGTTTCTCTGCTTTTGGCCTGTCTCTGTCTGGGGGCCAAGAGCTGACGCTGTGCTTTGTACAACCCCAATGTGCCATGTAAGCATCAAGTCAATCTCGTATTCCTAAGCAGTATTCCTTGCTGGCCCAGCAAATACTAATGGCTTTATATAAAATAGAAAAGCTCCAATGGGAAAGAAAGAAAAAAGAAGCCCCAGAGATCAGGTCCAAGCCTCGTGCCGCATCCCTTTCAGAAGCACCTATGAGTTTGTTTGTACAAGGAAGAATCGTGGAATAAAACCAGAGCAAAATTACCCAGGTACAACAGGCTCCCTCATCTTAGAGAGCTTTAATGTTATTTTTTGGAACAGGATAATCTGCTTACAAGATAAATCCAAAATAACGCTGTATATAGAGAAGATCTAGATAAGGAGCTAGACGAGACAGAGGAAGAAGGATCGATAGAGATGTCCATGGACATTTGGCTCTGCCCAGCTGACGCCAGCCGCCCATGTAGCCTGGGTGCTAAGCGCCTGTGCCCTGACCAGGGCAGCTTCACGCTGGGTGCTGAGACTGCTCAGAGGGATGACAGGGCTGTCCCACCGGGCTGGCACCTCCTCTCTCCCCCGTACCCTGCTTCCTCATTTTCTTGGCTGAAAAATAAAGGCAGTAACACTTTCTTGACTCCTGCAAGAGTTGTTGCAAGGATGAACGAAGGACAGAAAAGGCTCTGAATGCTTCATTATTTTACATGAGCTGTAAGTATTACCAATGCTGTTGTTAACTGTTTAACATGAAACTTGAACTGAGCAAAGAATTTTCTGCCTCCTGTAGATAACAGTCCTGGAGTACAGTGCAGGAGGAGCCGCCTCTGGCAGTGGAGATTGCAGGCTAACATACCAGTTTTAATAATCTTCTCAGTTTTATAAACTTACCATCTATTGGTTATCTACTTTCAGAGAATAAAGTTGTGCTTTTCATGTTTGTTTCATCTGAAGAAATTTCACTTATTAATCACAGAGTTGGTTATTCTACTAATATTTTTCAATTTGCACTGAAGATGTTATAGTTGTGATTGCTCACCAGATTGGGAAAAAAGCAAATGCTGTGCAGCCTATGCCAAATGTATCTGTGAACTCCTAAAAAAAAATCTAATAAAGCGCAAGATTTTTATTGTGACTTCTACGTTTCATTTTTAATGCAATTTCATTACATTTATATACACTCTGTTTTGATAAATAGAAAATAATTTTAGAAAATCATTTGCTCTTTTAATGAGACTAATAAATTGATTTCCATGTCTGTGAGGATTTCAGTCAATAAAACAATATTCTCATCTAGGACTCAATAAAATTTTTAAAATATATGTGAACTTCAATTTTGTCTTGGAATACATTTACAGAATATAATTGCTCTTAATGAACCATGAAGAGGAGCTGTGCTTTTTCATACATCATTTCTAAGGAGAGGGCATAAAAAGACAGCTATTCTACTTCTGACTTTAAAGAACTCTGGTTGTCAAGATGAGTGAGCCATGTTTGTTCAATGTTATTCACTCTTTTACAAATAAGGTATTAAGAAACAGTTGAGATTTACCAAAAGAAACAAGAAGGAAGCAGATGATTCGGGGTACTTAATGGGACAATTGATAAAAAATTGTCTAGAGATTTATGAGTATACTTTTACTTTCTATGTATATACATTGATTTTATTTTTAGCCTGCATTGTATTTGGTCAATCCCTTATACTCCTCTAGCTCAGTGCCAAAATCAGTGTATCACATGAAAAAATCCATTCAATACTGACAGCTGCTTTTCAATTTTTCCACTGCAACCATTTCCCAGGTGCTAGTTCTCCTTCCCACTGTCACTGGTGAATTCAGCCTCCTATAAGGCATGCCATGAACTTCAAGTGTGAGTTATGCAAAGCACTCCTTTAAAAACGCTGCTCTCTCTAAAACAAATAGAAACTTAACGGCTTTCAAAGACCACGAGTCTGTGAATCCTGATTTCTATAGGCAATAAATAGGACCTAATCCTGGTACTTGGTACATAAAGGGGACCAGGGCTGCCCGGAAGAGCCGCCTGGTCACAAACATAGCCGGGAAGTTTGGATCCCCACATGGTATTCAACAGCGTAGAGCTACAGTTTGGTTTGGCCCATAAAATGGAGTCACTCAGGAACTTAAAATCCAGGTCCAAAATATATTAAGATTAAGCCCTATTCTAAGTAAGAGCACTCTCCCTGACAAGTAGAACAGGTGACATGTTTCAGCACTGGGTTTAGAAATGGATGGGCAAGAGTGATTTTACCACAGGACGCATGCCAAGTCCAAAGATAACAAAGACCCCACATTTCCAATGCCTTTTGCTCACTCTCACAAAACTGAATAATAATGATAAAAACACTCCCCCTTTCTCTACTGACATGACATAAAATGGCAATTTTGATGTAAACTGAGGTGTCTGTGGGTCCAAGATGGGAAGATGTATAAATAACCATAGATTATTCCTCATATGAACAGACTCTGAATCACCTCTGACAAAGGCAGCATACCAAACTGGTATTTGAAGTCTGAAGTTTTAATTTTATTCATGGACTGTGGTCCCCATCCTCCTCTATGGCAAGGTAATTTAGACAATTTGTAAATACAAGTAATTAAGCAGGTGTAAATAGCACCATGGAGCATTTAAGTGTGCTCTTTTCCACTGAGAACAACATAGTTAAATGAAGTTGTTAATTTTGTCATTTGTTGGAATCAAGCATTACAGATACATGCTAACACATTAATTAAATAGTCAAGATTCTGTCATCATGATTTGATTCACAATATTTCACTTGAGAACAATCAAGATTCATCCATAGACACACGGGCATATTAAAATGGAATATTGAAACGATTATGTAAAACCTAGTCCAGAAGAAAGATATTCACTTGCCAGCTCCACATTTTTTGGGTAGGCAAGAGGACACATTTTTCTAACATATTTATTTAGCCAAGCCTCTTGGCCACAGCCAAAATGCTCTATCAATACATGGTGTAAGAAGTTAAAGCAGCATTTGCAGGTGCTATCTTCATATATTCGATCATGGTATGTTTAGCTTCAATAAGGAAACTTAAATTAGGCACACACATTATTACCCTGGTTAGGAGAGGGCTACAGGATTCCGGAGTTCTTTTAAAAAAAAAAAAGCTTCTTGTGATCTAAGCAGGCTTAGGTCTCGGAGCTGGGCTGCTCTCCTGAACACTGGCACCCAAACTGTGTCTATGATGCACTGGCGGCCTATGTATAAAGTTCTATATCTTACTGTGAGTCTTCGCTTTTGCTCTTCTGTGCTTTCTACTGGTTGAATAACTTGACTCTCTGATCCTGTGGCTACTGGGCTTCTGATGTTAATTCTTTTCCTGCAGGGTGGAGGAATTGTTTATAAGCAGCAAGCCTCTTTATAGGAACCTTTTGGGGAACATTATCACACCCATGATGAGAGACAGCCAACATTTTTCCAACATACTCTTCATCTGTAAGTACAACCGGACTAAAACCTGTTTTAAAAGAGAAGCTGTTTGTCAGACAGAGGCATAGCTTATAAAAATGGAAAGAAAAAAAAAAGTTGAAAAGAAATGCGTCAGCAAGACTTTTGCCAAAGTTTTCTATTGCAGAATTGAGAAGCGTGTGCATTCCATGCGGGTTTCACCTGTAGCCTTACCAGCTGTGAAATGGTAGGAAAGGATTAGAAGTGCTACTTTTCAAGAGAAAGTGTTGTGTTTGGAAATCATTGTCAAGCATGTGAAAGGGAAGGTGTTACTTTTTAAAATGAAATATATTTTTCTCCTTCTCTTATTCACACTCTTACTATTTCTGAGCTCTACAAAAGCTGGAAGAGAGTGAAAGTTTGTGAGTGTAGGAAAAGAAAAAGCCCTTTTTCATGTTTTCATCCTTTGCTCATGGAAAAAATTATAATTTGATATGGAAAGTACTCCTGAGAAAAGCTCTACTTTTCCAGTTCTACCTATGCATGACACAGAAAAGATAGATTAAAAGAACTGTCAAAAGTTTCAATGTCAACAGCAGAGTAAAAATAGAAACTCATTTTATCTGACTTTGCCTCTCCCTAGTAATCTTATTGCTGTCTCTTCTACAAATCAAACACCCATTTCCAAAATGTTCCCTGATGTTGAGTAAGAGCAGGACCTAGTAAAGGTGGGAAAAGATCCTGCAGAGTTCGAGAGATGGTTAATAATTCCTCTTTTTGAATCATCCTGAAACTCTAATTGAAGATTTTCGTCAAAATAATTTTCTAAACAGTCACTGACATTTTGCAGCTGCTAAATTGCCACAGCAAATCCAGGTTAACTTTTGCCCATGACAAATCAAACTTTTTTGTTTCTTCCTCCAGCCAAACTCTTCAGTCAAATTTCCATAGCTTCTTATCACAGACACACAATTTCTTGCCATGTCCTCTCTGACTTAGGAACCAAGTTCCCTTGTATGTGCACACCATCCACATTGCTATTCCTCTAGCAGCCCTTATCAGGTCAGGGAACCATACAGCTGCTTTCTTTTCCATGTCCAGCACTTTCCACTTACCTTGAAATAATTTTCATACCCTTTGACTGTAAATCAGCTCCTATAATTCCCAACTCCTGGTTCTGTAACAAGGGTTCATGTTGAAAAATAACTTTGTGCTGAAAACTCAGATGCAAATGTCTCAGTGGAAAATCTCTGGAAAGAGAGAAGAAATCCCACAAACACTCAGGCAAAACGACACAAGCCTTTCAAGTGGATTTGCCTACCATTATTAAACTAGAACATAAAATGCTGCGATTTGTCCTTCCATTGGACAATGTCCTTATTGCTGCTTTGATTTCCCAATGTCCCAGCCCAGCCTTTTGGGGAGAGGCATCATCATCAGAGAGATGGTGTGACCAGAGATGATGCACTGCCAGCTGAGAGGTACGAGGTGCCAACTGACAGCAGCGATGTGCCTAAGCTATTACTTTTGGTAGAGCTTACTGTCTTGCTTGCTCTCTCAGAGATATTTTCAGGCTAAAGAGTAAATTACAGCCAGAAGGTGACAGTGTGTGATGACATGAGAAAATGTTACCAACAAGACAAGGTTAATGACCTGTCCCACGAGCTGCTCCACTGAGGTTCTTTGTCATTCCACTACCTCATTAAAATGAAATGGGTCTGCAAACAGAGGGCAAATACACTAAAAATTACAGTAAGGGGAAATGGGTAAAAAATCTACTCACTGTCATTATTATGTTCAGTAGATCAATGTGAGTACAGGATATCTTCTACATAGATAGGTTGGATGTGGGACCTGCTCTATATACTAGAGGGCAAACCAGGTTTTCTCTGCTAGCACAGTAAATAATAAAAAAATAGATTCACCTCTTCCGAACATTAGACTGTGGCTCTATATACAGTGTCAGCTTAACTGCACTGCCCAAGGAGTTTTATTGCTGAGCCACAATTTTCAGAGCATCTTCCTTGCTCCCAGGTGGAACAAGTGGTGAGCTACTGCCATCAAATTCTCCTAAGCTTAACAAGATGAATGGGGTTTCCACAACTTTGACACTCTCATTATATTATGTTTTTAGTATGTTATGTGCAATTTTTTTCAATCTTCATGACAAATGAAATATTATATAATCGTTGATTCCAATTTACTCAATACACTGTGTCTAAAAGTTACACCACTGTGCTTTCAGGTGGCTGGAAAAAAGAACAAACTGCCTGAAGCCAGATGTGTTAGTTATGATGTGGGAAAGAAATATTAACCAAGAGAACTATAGAAAGGAGGGGAGGAGTTGAACCATGTGATAGATTCATGCACAAAGACAAGAGTGAAACCTGTCCTAAAAAAGAATGGGAGGGAGGCTGCCTTATTCCATTATGGACTGGAAACAGGACAGGTTGCTTCAGGGACCTTCACCAACAAACCAGACAATGCACAGCTCAAAAAGCTCTCCAGTACAAAGTAACTTAGATGGAAAAGTCAATTATCCTTTCACACAAGCTGGCTTCAGTGCTGGAGGAGAATTTTAATGGTTTCTTGTGAGCTTCTCTTTTTGTAACTGAGAAGAAAGCCAGAAAGCAAAATCACTGCTGTCTTGTAAGTTTTGTGGTGAACTTTCTCTTTTATCCTGAAATATCCTATAGCAATCCCCCTGGATCTATGGAAATCAACATGGTTTAACTAGGCAGGCCTCTCTGTCAGGCCTGGCTGTTTCTCTACAGAAGGGTGAATGGGAAAATCCTAAAATGCCCATCACCCTCTGGAGAATGGGGTTCTCTGAATATGCAGGGGAATTCTCCACTGAACCTGCTTATTGGAAAATGACACAAATTTCCTAAGGTGAAGAAAGATGCTTTTCTCAGCAGATGTGCTACTCTCGGCAGCTTCAGCAAACAACCTGGGGTTGTGGCATCATAGTGAACAAACC
>NW_009259798.1:2401573-2416507 GCF_000687185.1 Egretta garzetta
CCCCTTTATCCCCCCACAGCAGCAGCCCTGCGCAGCTCACATGAGGACACTGGAAGGGTCACCTAACGCATTAGCAGGACATTTTATTCCAGCCTGACCAGCAAAGTCTCTGCTCCTAATCCATCTGGAGTCCCGTGTTCAGTCGTGGACCCCACACCAGACGCACTGTTATCAGGTTCCCTGACAAAGTGGATGGCTTGGATGCAGCCGAGTGAGGTTTTGGAGTTTGGAGAGTGCCTGAGCAACTCTATCCACTGGAACAAGCAGTGCTGTCCACTACACTAGACTGAACAGCAAGGTCCAGAACTGCAATTTAACACAGCTACCAGGTTTCCAGTGCCATAGGTTTTACAGAACACCTATTTTTCTTCATGTAAGGGAACACATAAGGAGCAGGTAAGAAATCTTTTTCCTTCTTAGCAAATTTTAAGGGAAGGTACACTTTTATGAGCTGAGTGACCATCTTCCAGGCATCTTGGAGCTGCATGACCTGATTTCCTGAGTGCTCCTGAATCCACATCAGTGCGAAGTCAGCAGGGTTTGAGCTCCAACAGGGTTGGTATTAGCTTTGCACTAGACTGAACTGGTAATTGATCAGCCATCAGCGGAAGGGGGGGTCTTTTTGGTTTTGATTGCTTCCACTGGATTTGTAAAAGATCCAACAGCGATCTGAGACAGCCTTCGCATTTATGTAGAAGACTTCAATGTTGCACAGGGAAAGAAAAACAAAACACATGATGAGCACTCTTTCTGCCCTTGGAGCACGCTGACATGCACAGACACTTGGCTGCACAATGAAATTAAGTGAGGACACTTACTCTTTAAGCTCCTTAGAAAGAACTCAGCCTGTAAAGTCAGTTTTTAGGTACTAAAAATGTGATTTGGGGAAAGTTCAGTCAGAACATGATGCTGAACATAAGACAGGGCCCCGATTAATCTGTGTCACCTCTATATCAAAAGGCTTTCAGCAGTGTTTCTGCTTTCACCAAAGGAAGAGCTATTGTATAACCCACAGTTCAAGTTATTTTAGAAAATTTTGCATTTACAATCAGTAAGTCAAAATCAGTTACAAAGTAGTGAGTACAACTGCTGGAAAGCATCTCTTAACCATGACCCAAAATCCTGTCTTCAGTCAGCTTTCACTCTTACCCGATATGATTTTGACAATTTGTCTTCATTTCTCCAAGGTATTTTGCCTGTGTAAATGCAAAACATGGAAAGATGATCAGTTCTTTTAAACATTTTTGCTAAGTGAAACATAAAAAAAGCTCAGTGGGTAAGAAAACAAATTATTTAAATCACCTGTGGAAGGAGCAGACCCTTTTTACTATCACTCACTGTTTCAACAGAATGATGATGGATTTTTTTTCAGTGCAGCATATTCCATACTTTTCCAAGTTCCTTACAAATTTAAGTATATAGGAAACCAAAGAAACAAAGTATTTACCTTGGTTAATTTTACCTTGTGACTTCATCCCACACAAAGCATTTCCTTTGTCCAGTGCTTCCATAACCTTATTTCAAGTTAATGAGGAATGATTAAATAAACAGTAAAAAGCCTGTCTTTACAGAGCTTTTGAACGTAATGTTTGGCTCCATACTCTTTCCAGAGTGCCATGTAAATGGAAAAGAATACCAGAGACTTCCCTCATCCCTTAGAAAGGAGCAGGGCTGGATTTTGTATAAGAGTCTTTAGGAATAGCAGATTAACTGGCTACACGTCTTCATCACGGAAAGTCAAATAAATGCTCTCAATATCCACCAGACATGTTAGCATGCTGATGATTTAAACACGGTTTTCCGGCATAATTAAGAAAGCACTTTTTTGAGAGACCTCATCACACTATAACCGTCTCAGTAATTTGCCATGCAGCCTGCAATATCTGTTTTTAATTCCAGGAGTAATTAGATATCTCCTGGGATTTTCCCTAAATAAATTTTCTTTTTTGTCCTCTATACTTCTTCAGATAAACTGAGTTTGCATCTCTCTTGTCAGAGAAAGTGCATTAGAATCACTGTTAATTTTTGCCATTTAGAATTCTACAGTAATATGATGGCTAAGATGTAAATCGACCTCTGCGCTCATCTCTTCCCGCTTCTCTCTTATCTTAGATAAATATCACTTATGCTACTACTAGTTAATAATAAACTGAATTAAATTTAAGGTGCCCTCTGTTAGCAGGGATCTAATATCACCTTTCCTAAGGCCAGTAACAAGCACTGTGTAAACCAGGCTGGCCATGCTAGGAAATCAAAATTTTATCCCAGCCTGGAACCAGCCCAAACCTCAACATTTCAAATATTTGCTTCCTCCCTGTGCAGCTATTTTTCTCCTTCTGAAGAAGATGATTTTCTCTATCAGGTTATGCTGTGTAGGCTCACTGGTCAAGGGTTACTTAATATTTCTGACAGAAGTGGCTGTGTGCTCCAGACTGTCCCAGCACTTTGGGGGATCACTCAAAGGAGAGTGTCCAAGCAATGAGGTCAGTGACCATAGTGAGAGGCACAGGACAAGCAGTGTGGTGGGCGATTCATGTAAATGTGTTAGACTGAATGCTTTTGTCTTTTGCAAAAGGGTAGAGAAGTGTGAAAAACTGGGCAGGTTATGGTTCAAGACACCTTAACTGAGGAGTCAGAGTGCAGGTGTCTGTGTGTGCTTCCAAATTTCCATTACAGTCAAAACAGATCCAGGCTGTGATTCAGGTCCTTAAAGGTAAGTGTCTGGAGCCATTCGAGATGCCCTAGGACACCCCACAAGCCCCTACATTTTCTGTGACATATCTGTGAAGCTCACATGGGTGTTTCAGGTTCCCCGGAGTATCTCAGAAGGCTCCAGGCACCTCCTCTGGTCACCTGAACCGAGCTGCATACGCCTGCAGGCACCCACACATGGACACCAAAATGAAGGGCTCAGTCTTGAACCTGCCTGGGATGTGTTCATCTGTCCAGGGTACAGATGGAAACCACGGTACTGAGTTGTTAAGTAACTGTCTTAATTCATAGAAATGATTGACAAAAAATCTCGGGCAGAACCTGGAACTGATGCAAAGCTTTCCAAATCTCAGCCACTGTCCTATCCAGTAGGTGGACAAGAGACCAGAGGAGATGACTGTGCAATTGGAGTGTCACATAGCTGTCTGTACAGCTTAACAAATTCCCATATGTCTACTACCCAAGCAACATCTTCTACAGCTTCCTTTGAAGTTTTCTTTCTATTTCAGTTGTAATCAGTTGCTTTAGCAGTGTGAAAAAATACCTTATAGGCCACCAGTACTAATCACAGCTATGGTTAGATTTGCAGTAATTCATCACATGTGGATTGAAAAACATGTGAATAAACCTTTTTGTTACCTATTGCATGATTGCAGGTTCCTTTCTAATCAGCCTTCAATGGTTTTTGCACACCAGTTATTTAATCAAGCCCTAAACTTATCATTGTCAAAAGCATCCATGATATCCTTTCATTATAACTTATGTCACTTCATTTCCAAAAGACAAGAACCTGATGTGCCATATGTTTCTCTGCAGCTGTAAAGGTTATAGTTGCCATATCTAGAAAGGGAAGAAAAATGTCATGTCTCCAGGTACCTCTTTCCATCTGGACAGCATTTTTCCCTCAGAAATATTTTGAAGCCCTTTGTTCTCTTCAGTTTTTCTGACTTTAATAATGAGATTCTTACCAACTCTTCTGGGGACTATGCCTCAAAACTTTCCCTATCCTAATGTCATCCTACACAAACCATGACTTCTCATTGCTGCAATTGCTCAAGTGTTCGCTGTCATGTTGTCTCTATCATCCCTTAACCCTGATTCATCTGCTCCACACTACATAACCACAGCTCAGTTTTCAGTCAATAATAATTTTTGTTTCCTTTTTGTTACTCCCCTATCTTTTAAATTCCTTTTAATTACCACCCACATCCTAGCATCACATCATTAGCAGCCACATCCTAGCACCGGATAGCCACAAACAAACACTCTTGGCTTGAGTTTCTGTGGGCTATGATTGTAACGTGTCACCACTCCGGAGCAGAAAACAGAGCAGATTTCACGAGGTTTGCTCTGGGTGCACTTCTTGCAGCAAAGGTACCAGCTAAGCTCCTGAAAGGGTACAGCCCCATGGATTATAGCTGTACCAACACAGAGAAAGGAAATAGCCTTTCATTGCTCTGCAAGCAATACAGAGTGATAACACAGGGAAAAATGTTCTATATAACCTGTAAAATTTAGAAGCGCACTTTGGTATGTACAAATTCCCTAAGTATGTACCTGAATTTTCTAGGTGTTGCTGAAAATTTCTCCTAGAATGAAGACCTATGCTGCATATACCTAGGTCTCCCTTTTCCCTCTACCATTCATCAGATGCAGCTTTTCTCATGCTAGAGTCTTAAATCAGAATTCAGTTTCCCAGGAACTATAGGAATCCCTGTTCATTTTGGACACCATTCTTAATGACAAACTGCCTTTTTTCCCTGTGTTCTTTACATTCATGTTTTGAAAACATTCTTCCTGAATGGAAAATATGACATCTTTCACAAAAGGGTTTTTTTTTTTTCAAATCTTCATTAGAAATAGGTAGGTTGACAGAGCTTAAATTTCTGCAAAGGAAACCCAGTCTAGACAGAACTCAGAACCAGACAGACCTATTGTTTGCACTTTTTTTCCCATGTTTTAAGTTATTCAGAAGTTCACAGGGCTGGAGGAGGAGGGAAAGGGATGGTGAGAGAAGCACAGTGGAATCCCCTCTGCTCACTGGATTCATGCTTACTGATGCTACTGGGGCTGATTGCAGAGAGACAGACTGTTCCACTTAAACCAAATATAGAATCATAGAATCATTCAGGTTGGAAAAGACCTTTAAGATCATCAAGTCCAACCGTTAACCTAACTCTGCCATCCCACCACTAAACCTCTCCTCTCTCTTCCTGGCCAAACACAGTGACTTAAGGGATGGGGGGGCAATGGTGGCAAGTCCCTGCCCAGTGCAGCAGGTGCCTCTCCTCCATGACTGACCCATCTGCCCAGGTTTCTTTGCACAATAGGTACAAGGCTCTGCAAGTGGAGCTGAACAATAATGAGGATGATGGTTCATCTAGCTTGGAGGTGTCACTGAGGTTAAGTTGGCCTATGCCCTGCACCAAAACCGCTTCTTTAAAGAAGAAAAGATGGGTCACTGTCACCAGAGACTCCCTTCTGAAGGGAACAGAAGGTCCCATATGCAGACCAGACCCACTTCTTAGGGAAGTCTGCTGCCTCCCTGGGGGCAGGTTAAAGAGGGGAAGAGAAGCTTCCTGCCCTGGTAGAGCCCTCAGAGTACTATCCTTTATTGATTTTTCAGGTAGGCAGCAATGAAGTTGCAACAAGAAGTCCAAGGGCAATCAAGGGAGACTTCAGGGCTTTAGGACAACTGGTTAAGGGATCAGTAGCACAAGTAGTGTTCTCTGTCCTTCCAGTTGCAGGGAACGATGAGGGAAGAAGCAGGAAGAAGCAGCAGATCAATATCTGGCTCTGAGCCTGGTGTCACTGGCAGAATTTTGGATGTTTTGATAATGGGTCAGTCTACACGACATGAGGCCTGCTGGTGACAGATGGGGTGCACCTGTCTCAAAGAGGGAAAAGGATCTTTGCTCAGGAGTTAGCAGGGCTAATTGAAAGAGCTTTAAACTAGATTTGAAAGGGGAAAGGGATAAAACGAGGCTCACTAGAGATAAGCCTTGGGGCAGGATGCCAAAGTTTGAGGGACGGTGTGCTAGTGATGTCCTTCGGTCTGTTGTCTCAGTGGAAGTAGAGGATGGAGATCCATGTGGCAGCAGACACAAGTGTTATGGGTATGTTAGAAACCACGGAAGCGCCTGAGCATGGTCATGTAGGAATTAGGGCTTCTCCCAACATAAAGGTGGTGGGATCATTAGCTCAACTGAAGTACACCTACACCAATGTATGCATCATGGGCAACAAACAGGAGGAGCTGGAAGACATTGTGCAGCAGGAAAACTATGATACAGTTGCCATCATGGAAACATGGTGGGATGACTCACACAACTGGAGTGTTGCAATGGGTGGCTATAAACTCTTCATAAGGGCTAGGCAAGGAAGGAGAGGTGGTGGGGTAGCTCTGTATGTTAGGGAGCCTTTTGATTGTCTAGAGCTTGGTAATGGTGATGATAGGGTTCAGTGTTTATGGGTAAGAATCAGGGGGAAGAACAACAAGGCAGATATCATGGTGGGAGTCTGTTATAGGCCACTCAACCAGGATGAAGAGGCAGACAAAATATTCTATAAGCTGCTGGGACAAGTCTCACAATCCCTAGCCTTTGTTCTTGCAGGGGATGACAACTTACCAGATGTCTGCTGGAAATACAATACAGCAGAGACAAAACAGTCTAGGAGGTTCCTGGAGTATGTAGAAGATAAGATAACTTCCTGACACAGCTGATGAGGGAGACAACCAGGGAAGGCACCCCACCGGACTTGTTGTTTGTGAACAGAGAAGGACTTGAGGGTGACATGATGGTTGGAGGCCATCTTGGGCACAGTGATCATGAAATTATAGAGTTTTCAACTCTTGGAGAAGTAAGGGGAGGCATCATCAGAACTGCTATCTGGGACTTCCGGATGGCAGACTTTGGACTATTTAGGAGCCTGGTTGACAGAGTCCATTGGGACGCAGTCCTGAAGGGCAAAGGAGTCCAGGAAGGCTGGACATTCTTCAACCAGGAAATTTTAAAGGTGCAGGAGCAGGCCATCTCCATGTGCTGAAAGACGAGCTGTTGGGGAAGACCATCCTGGCTGAACAGAGAGCTTTAGCTGGAACTCATGAAAAAAAAGAGAGCTTATGACCTTGTGAAGAAGGGGCAGGAAACTCAGGAGGGGTTGCACCAGGAGAGGTTTAGATTGGACATTAGGAAAAATTTCTTCACCAAAAGGGTTGTTAAGCATTGGAACGGGCTGCCCAGGGAAGTGGTTGAGTCCCCATCTCTGGGGGTATTTAAAACATGGGTAGATGAAGTGCTTAGGGACATGGTTTAGTGGTGGACTTGGCAATGCTAGGTTAACAGTTGGACTTCATGATCTTAAAGGTCTTTTCCAACCTAAACGATTCTATGATTCTATTAAAAAGTTTTGAAAATATGCTATTTGTGATTGTCTTTTCAACTCTTTCTTAGTTTTTCTCAATGAATCAACTGTGTAAACATGTACAGTCATTTTGGCAGCATGTAATATTAAGTCCTGACTTTTGGCTTTGACAAACATTTCTGTATTATTCAATTTGTTTTGGTAATATCTCTTTTAGTTTACTATCTCAATTCCTAAATGGCTTTTGTGCCATTCAGTTTTATAGTCTCAGTAGTGTCTTTCATAGGTAAACTGCTCAACTAATAAAAATCATCCACATTAATAATACATTCCTCTATTTCAAAATGTCAACAATATGGAGTAGAAGTAGTTGCCAATAAGTCTTTCCCAAACCTAAGTTAAAAGAAACAAAAAAGCAGCATATCATAACAGCAGCCCAACATTTTGCTGCAAATATATTCATGTAGGAAGTAGCTGGAGACCTGCATGGGGTAAGAATGAAGTTTGGCGAGTTCCAGGACTGTTTGCTTTGCTGACATTTAATGTCCCGTATGGGCTTCTCTGTGCCAAATGATTTCCACATTTGGTTTTTTTGAGGAAAACACATAAAGTCCCCACTTACTTCCTGATAACATTCAGACAATCCACTTTGATGTTTTAGACAGAACTTGGGTGCAATTTTCAGCGTAACCTGGAAAATGAAGGGTCCACCTAGACTAGGCATTGATACGTGCATCCCACAGTGTCCAAGTTAAGGAACCAGAAGCCAGCTCTTGCCAGAAATTTGTTGAGATCTGGGAGTAATGCAAGGAGTTTCTTTAACTTTGCTTAACCACCAGAGACTGCACGCTGACAGCCTAAGCTCCAGCCCAAAGATAGTGCAACCATTATGGGTGTTTTAATTCCTGATTTGGTTTAATTCAGATTTTGGTTCTCCCTGCTCTTCACGCCATTGAAGCACTATGGTGCTGTGTCACCTCCATTTTGTTAGGTTCTCCTGCTGTGATCTGTGCATGGGCACCTTGCTTCAGAAGGAAGGAAGGTGGCTGCTGGCATAGATGCCTGGTGGGCAGGACGTGCAGCTGGAAGTGGGGAGGGGGATGCAGATCTCCTCCAGTTCAGGGAGAGGTAGAAACTGAACCCAGGTCTTTGACTTCCTGATGCCAGTATGGAAAAGCAGATGTTATTGCTGGGCAGGCTTTAAAATGAATGAGTTCTGCTCAGCTGCAGTCCTTGCCTCTGAGAGGGTCCCACAGGCTGGGCTAACATTGTGCACAGCCCTAAGGAGTTATCAAAGGCTGAGCAAGAGATCAGCCACACCTGCTTACTCAGAGGCTACTTCTACACTTTCCTGTGGCCAGGTGCCTTGGTCTGGCCATTTTCATGCAACTAAACATGCTTAGCCTTCAAAGTAGTGTGGCTGCATCCAAATCACCTTTTGGGAATGGTCCCAAATGCCTGGGTGGCCCCAGCAGTTTAACTGCAAAGGCAGTCATGGTCCAGCATCTGCATCCAGGTCTTGGTACTGTTTTTACCAGCATGGCCACAGCCTGTGGGACTCACTGGCCGGCTCCCCTGATACATAGTAACTGCACCCTGAAACTTTCTGATATACAGCTAAGAAGATTAAAAACAACAACAACAACAAAAAGGCAGACTAGCTGACAGACAAGCCTGGTTTCACTGGCTCTGCAGAAAGACAAGACTGCAGAAAGAAAAAGGGAGTGAGGGATGGGAGCTGGCAAGATATTATCTTTAATAAGCAATATGTCAGTTGTCATCACCAAGACCAAAGCTTCACTGCTTGAGGGTGCTCAGAGGATACGGCTTTTCTGTGTGGTTTGGCAGCTTCATGCTACTGGCACCAAATCACCCATGAGCTGGCACAGAGAACTGGAGAAAGGGAAAACTTTTACCCCCACAAATTTGATTACTCTGAATAAAATGAGACTAAAGAAGATGAAAACAGAGTCTCAAGATCAACTTTTAGCAGTAAACCAACAAAAATCAATAAAAACGTTGTCTTTAGTGCTCTCTAGGGAAAATTTTAAATTAATACCTAACATCAAAAAAATTATTATCCCTTTAAGTGAGCTGCTCCAGTTCTGAGGAACTTCATCTTCCAGTCATCCAGTAAGATGCTCGTTAATTCAAAAGTGTGATGGACACAAAGAGGGGCTCGGGGCCTCTGCCTAAGAGTCCTTTCAGGAGCGGACTCACATATTAAGAAGTTGCACAATTAAACTTGAACAGATCATTAATGTAATATCGACAAAGTGCCAAGTCTGTATTAAATGCTCCAACTCCCATCATTTAGCAACAAATCAAAAAGAAACTATCAGGACTATGAGGACAGATGGTAAAATTACTGACAATACAATTGGCACAACGAAGAACATTTAATAATGCATGTTGAAATAGTACCTAATAATAATAATAATGATGCATCAAACAGGATGGGCTGTGCTAGACCAACACATTGCATTTCTGGCCTTTAGGAACTACTGTGAACTGCTTGCCAATGACAGCCAAGGACAGGCACTTCTAGTCCACCACGCACAAACTCTTGAGGGTCCACAGATTGCTTCTCAGAGTTAGGGAAGTTAGGGTGGCTTTGTTAAGGTCATAACGGAGAGGTCATCAGTGGCAGGGAAGTGGGTATTTGGATGAAATTCAGTCCCACTTGTCCTGAAGTCACTGGGAGTCACTTCCAAAAAGTTCAATGGAAACAACGATCAACTGCTATGGGAACAACACTTAGACCATGTTTCCAAAGTGTTGGTGGGAATGGGGAAAGTCACCCTTATTCCAGATTGTGGGTGAGAGTTTTGAGCCATCTGAAGTCCAAATATCAAATAAAAATCTAGTTACCAAACAGGAGATTTAATCTAGTAGGTTTTAACTTGCCTGTTGTGCCCCGTCAATGTGCACTCTGCAGTAAAAGAAATTAAGTAGGGGGTTTTGGGCTGCTTGTCCCTCTTCTGCTCACAGTGAAAGAGCAGAACTACACCTAGTAGTCAATTCTTCTTTTACTGTGCAGGTCAATGCACTTTATCTTCATGTCATATAGAAAAGGCATGAATCAAACTTGTTACTTAAACTAGGAAAACACTTGCGTTTCGATGGCCTTCCAGCTGAGAAATTTACCCTCCATGTCTTGTAAATGTAAAAAATACAAAATGCAGAAACGGTCAAATGGAAGTAATCAGTTTTACATCTCAATACGTTTGCTGTAATTCTAATGAAAAATCAGCATCATTGATTTAGTGGTTAATGAAGTGAATATTTCTCATGCTTCCTTTCTTGTTATGAATAACTTTTCAGTTGAAGTCCCCAATATAAAGAATATATAATTAGATCATTGAACAGCAGCAGCTCCTCTCCTCGGCACCACTCATTCCTTCACAAAAGGCAGCTCTGGAGCCGCGCAGCAGCACCGGCAGCAGTGAGGACCACAGCCTTCCCAGGCTGGTGCAAGGGCAGGCAGGGTCAGGCCCCCTCTCTCTGGTCTTACCAAGATTAGCAATTGATCTAACAAAATGATTAATACCGCAATGCAGTGGGAATCACTGCTGGTTACAGAAAGATTCTTCTGTAAGCAGTTTGAAGCTTGCCAGAATCTCACAGGCAGGATTTTCAACTTCCTATTGAAATACAGGAATCAAGTTTTAGTTTCAGGAGATAATAAGAAATTTCAAACTTATCAGATAATTAATTTTACATAGCTAGTCACATGCTCTGAAAGGCCAAAGCAGATGCTCGCAACTGGGGTGAACAAAAGTGGAGCTTCTCCCACTTCATGTTTGCAGTCTCCAGAGCGCACTGTACCAGGAGCAGTGGAATAATTGGGTAAGCAGGGGAGAGAAGATGACAAAGCTGTCGTGCTAGAGTAGAAGAGAGCGATCACTTCATTCACAGAGTTCTCTTTTGCTTTTAAACTCTTAAAAGAAAATGCTACAGATCAATGGGTTTCCTCATTAACCAACTTTAACACCAGGTTGCGAATACCAAAAGCAGCTTTGGCTTGCATACAGAGGAGCTGTACAGATGACAACCAAGCTAACAGGACCTCTCTGGGCTGAAGGTTTATATGCCAGGAATTGAGGGCTGCATATGTAACTGGTTCTTGCAAACCCACCTCTTCTGGGGCCTGCAAATTTCCTTTCTCTCCTGGCCAAAGCTTTTCAAATTTACGCTGCTAGTCTTCACTGTTTGGCTGCAGTTTTTGAGGATGTTTCCCATTCTGTTCAGGTTTTCTGGTGGGAGGAGGACAAATGAGCAGGTCATCTGGAAGCAGAGCCACTTGTTCCAGTTTGTCATTTTTAAATTTGAAAAAGCTTTATGCCATGCTTAAGAATATACATGTTGTAAATTATTTTATGAAACACAAATAAATTTTTTCAAGTAAGCACATTTTTCTTCTGCACGTGTTCTGCATTTCACAGCACAAAAGCAGTTTTATTTTGTGGCCATATGATGATACAGCTCACAAACCCCCAAATTTCCAAATGAGAAAACTATTAGTTTCCAACCCCAAGGGTTTAAGCAGATGAGAAAGTAACTGAATTATATTGAAATCCAACAGCAGAGATATTTTCTTTGCACCCGCAAAATGTCTGCACGTATAATACCTGTGCAGGCAAAAGCCCAGTTCTCTTCCCACCAGCCTCCTCCAAGCTCCCTTCTGCACACAGGAGCTGAGTTTACAGCAGCGAACAGAGCTTCTTGACATCAGGTTTCAGCTAAGCAAAGACCTGTAGGTCTTTACAGTGATTCTTTCTTGGCTTTAGTGTCTAATTATTTTCTGTTCTGTCAATTTAAATTGTAAGCTACTTGGTAGAAGAAGTGTTTCTGACTTATCAAAATAATTAAAGTTGTATAACCAGTCACACGTCTGAGAAAGGCGAAACCAAACCTTTGCCCAGGGTATGAATGAAAATGGATTTTCTAACATTTTGCATTCTGTTTCCTGACGATCTTGCCTTCTCAATTTACAACTGTAAATATTTGGGGCAAGAGAGTTCTCCAGCTACAGTTTACAGAGAAAGGCAATAGCCAGGCTGGGTAGACCCTGTGGCTCCTGCATGGGGATGGCTGGGAGCTGCTGCCTTTCCTCCCGCTTCTGCATGGGAGGCAGCACGAAGCCCAGAGCTGATTGCTTATTTATGTTTTGCATCCAGGGGTTGTGAAAGGCATCAGTGATGTCTCTCAGAGGAATGGAGACACACAGCAGCAGCCTCCGGTTCACACGGGGAGCTCCACGCCAGCCCACCACTCTGTCGGGAGGTATCACAAGTATCTGTGCCAGCTCTCCGTCGCAAGTCTCTGCATCCTTTAACCACCGCCGTGGCTGATACAGTTAGGTATCAAAGCCACATGTACCCTGCCCATGCAAGTACACCTAACAAAATAGCAGCAGAAACTTAGCTTGACTTGTAGGTGATTGATTTTTTTTTTCAAGACTAACATTTTGAGTGTATTTGATTATAAAAATCAAATAATGAAGAGAAATGCTTTTCTTCTGTCACAAGCCTGCTTTGAAGAGTGATGATTCTTCATTTCCTAACTTGATTTATTCAGCTAATCTACCTGACCTCATGCAGACCTTCTGGTTTCATGTCTGAACGCTAAGGAGGAGGGGTTCTTAGTGCTGCAGGAAAGCCAGAGGGACTATGAAGAAAACTGATGCCCAACCGATGATGTTTGGTGGGGAAAAAGTAAAGCATTTTTTACATTTATTTAGATTTACTTCAACATTTGTTGAAACATTCAGCATTTATTACAACAACAGTTGTGAAGGTTTTCTCTCTCCTCAGCATTTGTATTGTGGGAACCCAAAAATGAAATTATTAGCCTAAGATACAAAAGTAAATTATTCATAACTGTCTTTCTGGATTATATGAATTTGGTATGTGAATAAGGCTTTGTGTCTCCCCTATGATCAACAGGCAGGAACACATCATGTAGGGGTTGCAGGCTTAGAGAAAGGTGCTCAGAAGGCTTCGTTCACTTCATACAGCCTGAGTTGCCATCACTCTGTGCCAGCCTCAGGGCTGATCCTGCAGTCTGACATATTTTGTTCCTTGAGCAACAACATCTTCCCTCATACGGGGGACCCAGCACAGACCTAAGGAGCAAGTTGGATCTTTACCTCTCTCTTGTGCCCACCTGACAGCAGAAAAGCAGCAGGAAGGGCACTGGCCTTGCAAGGTTTTGGTCAACCCCCGCTTCCTTCCCTTGCAGCTTTTGTGTTTTCTTATTCTCCCTTCCTCTGCCCAATTTTATGCCAATATTTTTTTTCCCTCATCAGAAGTGAAAGAAAACTGCATCTCTGGAGGGGATGTGGGTACCCAGCACCTGGAGGCCAAACAGCAAGTTGATTTTGGGCTTGAAGGGATCCCAGTCCTGGGGTTGGTCTCACTGGCTGAAATAGCAGGTACATTTTTCTCCTCTGCTATTGGCAGAGCATCCTCACCTGCCCCTCTGGATTAATCTTCATCCTGACCAGGATCAAAGTGACTGCCTGCAGTGCAGAGAAGAGCTGTCCTTCCTGCTCTCCTAACAAAACCAGTAGGAATATCACTTAACCTGAGAGATGTTTTTTTCTGAGAGGAACTGTAACAGAATCTGAGAGAGAGAGAGAACCCTGAATGAGCGCCGGTGGCACTACCTGCTTGAAGAAGGGGTCTCTGTTGTTAACTTTCAAGTGAGCAAGTGGCAAGAGGGAATATTAACACTAAGATGGAGGACTGGGCGAATAGACAATTTTGGGGATTTACACCAAGATACAAGGACATTGCCTTCACTCACATGGTGAATGGGCTCCCTGGAGATCCCAGAGCTCAGTACAGCAGGGGCAGCTTCATCTCTCAGTGCTCCTGCTTTATATATTCTCTTCTAGCTAAAAGTATCATCTGTTTGGTTGATTAATTGTAGCTTTCTGTTCCAAAATAGATGGTAGTTAAGGTAGCTGGAGTTTTCTATTACCTATACAATGTGACCCAAAGAGACACAAAAGAATGAGCACCTTTATGTAGTATTTGCACCTTTATAGTACAGAGCATGTTAATGGGCAGCTGGAAGGCAGCTGGTTAGCATGCACAGGGTTGGGCTCATCCTCCTCTTGGGGATTAGTCATGTAACAACAGGTAGCTTTTAAAAATTCAGCTTAAAAATCCACACAGTTGTGCTCTTCATTAACTGAGCAGCCATAACTTACACACTTGAGAGTCACAACTTGTTTGATTAACTTGTGACCTGCTTGAAATACCTTTAAATGAAAGTTGTTTTCCAGCACGCTGGTCGTTATTTTATTAGAAGATATATATAGCATAGCAGACGTTTTTCAGACTGCCAGTAAGCCCTAAGTCTGAGATTGCTACTTCAGAAGGAAAGGCTGCAAACTGTCGAGAGAAAGGCAGAGCCGTAGTCTGCAGAAAACTTTGCCCAGAAATAGCTTTATGTGCTGTGGCCAGATAAGGCACATTTGAATGTGCACCTTTAGGTACCCTGTATTAAGCAAGCGCTTGCTGCTTCTTCTGAGTGATTTGTGACAGTGCGTGCCATCTCCTGTGAAACAAGGCTCCTGACAGAAGCAAAGGATAATAGCTTCTAAAACACACTGGAAAAATGGAGTCTTTCCATTGCCTTTAATGGGCTTTGGATCCATCCCAAACAAGCGGCAGCGATGTGCTGCTCACTATAATTCACTGGCTCTTGCCCCTGCCTTGTGGCAAGAGAACATCATTTAGCAAATTGTGCGCTGCCAGCAGCAGCTTCCCACTGCTTCACCCTTTGGGCTGCAGGTGATGCCAGCAGCAGCAGGCAGGCATAGTGCCATGTTTGTGACCGAGGGTG
>NW_009259798.1:2416623-2436506 GCF_000687185.1 Egretta garzetta
CCATCAAAGGCAGAGGCCGGCTCCAGCAGTTGTCACAGATGCAGCCCATCTTCACTGCGCTCTGTCAGAGGGTCCAAAGTCACAGTCAAGAAGCTGTTCCAGCACTTTGGATGCACAGCTTCCCTGCAAAGCAGAGAAGACTTTGCAGAAACCCATAGTTCATGGGCAAGGTGCTGCTCCTTAGGTGCTGCTCCTCGGGCAGGGATCACCAAGGTGCTACTTCCCCGAACCTATCATCTCTCCAGAGCCCATGGAAGGGGGCAGAAGTTGCCAACAGTGATGTCTTCTCCTTGCCCACAGGCAGTTTCTGCTCAGGCAGGGACACATCCCATGGGTATGCATTTCCAAACCTTCAGGTTTATCTCCAGGTTTCATTCTTTTCTGCAGCAGCACCAGCTCTTGTCCCATCTGTTCCCATCCCTAGGTGATGCACCAGTTGTGCCAGACCAGTTGTGCTGCAGATCCCTGCAGACATGCAAACACATCTCCTGCCCTCACTGCTCCCTGCTCGCTGCCCCTGTTTACATTGTGGCCTGCAGGGAGCCAAAAAAGGAAAAATACTGTTCTGAGTGCTGTAGCCTCATGCTGCTGTTCAACAGCTTGCTTTAAGACAGCATGAACTGTCCCCATCCCTAAAGCAGCCGGTGACCTCCCACCTCCCCAGGCCTTTCTGCCCAGCTCTGCTCAGTGCCTGGAGCTGGCAAAGGTTTGGCCGGCTGGGTGCCAAATCAAAGCAAGGTGCGAGAGTGTGATATGGTACCAGGGGGACAGGGCCACCTCCAGCTCCAGTTCACTGCATGGCCACACGGACCCTTGGAGGTGGCACATGGGGAGGGCTGCCCCACTCCTTCCAGGGTCCCTAGGTGATAACCCGGCAAGAACTGCAGCCAAGTGAAGTTATAGCTGGGTGATATTT
Source organism: Egretta garzetta (assembly GCF_000687185.1). Classification (NCBI taxonomy): domain Eukaryota; kingdom Metazoa; phylum Chordata; class Aves; order Pelecaniformes; family Ardeidae; genus Egretta; species Egretta garzetta. The sequence continues at coordinate 2,417,540 of NW_009259798.1, forward strand.
AGGTTCCTGTTCTCCCTAAGCTTAACAGGCTGGTGTTTCTGAATTCAATTCCATTATCGGTGTGAATAGGAGTTGCAGGTTGTTTTCTCCACACTGGATTGCTCCAAGTTATACATATGCAAATCTGGCTTGAGCTTAGGCTTCAATGCACAGAGACTTGTGTGCACATCGTAACACACCAACACACCTCAGAAATGAAAAGTCTGAATAATTATTAGGTATAGAGCTCCTTCCAGCAAGAAAAAGGTCATTGTGCAAAGAAATGTCCTTTTATTCCTGAAATGAAGCTGCTGATATAATGCTCACGGTGGGTTTTAGCTGCAGAGCTCTCAGCAGTTTCATTAATAAGAATAACTTCCAGCCACTCCGTACCTGAAGCACCATGACACCAGGCAGACTTGCATCTCCTATCAGGTATAAAGAAGCACAACCATCAGCCCTCCTGCTTCGTGTGTGACTGTTAAGATGCCATATGGAGATCGGGTGTCACGTCCCATTCTGGGGCAGCTGGCCTTTTGTGAGAAGTTCATTTTATTCATGAGCAAAAGCTGATTTGCCAAATCCAGCCTATAAAACCAGAAGTTAGGATAGGTGTAAGATTTTAATCAAAGAAATAAAATATTACCCTTTCCACATCATAAAATTCCATGCATTCTTTTTAGTAAGTAGATAAAAGGATTTCTTTAATCAGTGCTTGTTCACTGACTGTAAGCTAACATCTAAAATCTTGGCACTGATCTTCAGCACATTTGCTGAGACAAAATATCATTATTAACAATTAGAGCAGAGTTACTCTAAAATATTTTGCCTCACTTGAGCAATTATCTGGGTAATCACTGACAGAAGCACACAGGCAATGATGCCAAAGCACGGAGCTTTCTTCCTGTTTTCTTCCAGTCGTAGCCTCAAATTAAAAATCACTGTGAGCTGGTAGAGTTAACCTATGTATACAACAGCACCATGCAGCGTTATCACATCCAAGCTCATGCAGAGACTTACTCTTTCCATATTTACCAACTCTGAATTTGTTGAACCAAATTTAAGCACGCACACACACACACACACACACGCTCACAGAGCTCCCCATACGCTGCCAACCCCACGTTGTATGAACCTTGTCTTGGTAGGATTCTCCACTTCTGAAAACACGCTGCAGTGCAGCTCGGTGCTGGTGACACTGCCCACCTGAGAAGCACGAGCACTGAGAATGTCTCCATCTGATAACACAGACTGCTCACTGCTAACCCAGGTCTATAAAAAGATCTTGCAATCAAATCCCTCCTAAAGCAGGTTTTGGAATCCAAGAGGGCCTGCATAATTGAAGAGCTATGAAGTAATGGTAGACAAATATGTAAGGGTACTGCAAAGTCCTGATGAGTCATCCAAATTACAAGCAGAACTGGACTGTGTTACCTCACCCGTTTAGCCAGGAGGACGGTATTTTGTTTTCTTTTGCAGGCCTGTAGTTTACAACCTTTTTACACCCTCTCACTGAGTTGTTTGCCTGCTGTTCCAAGGAACATAATTATTCTGCTGGAAGTCTCATTTTGTCCTTGAGGTCTATCTTCACATTGTCATTGCTATATAAATAGACTCTTAGCTAAAAATAAACATTTTAAAATGTTTATAAGGGACTTGCTTTCATACCAAAATAGATTTGTGTGTGTGTGCGTGCATAACATACAAAAGTGCAAGTCTTGATAAATTGAATCAATAGAGAAAAAACCCCACAAGCACCAAAGTGCACCCTCTTGTCAACACTTCCCTTTTATTAGGAAAAAAAAAAAAAGGATAGGTGAAATTGTTGAGGTATCTCTTTAAGAACAAAGCCTGCCATTCCTGACATCAAGCCAAAATAATTACTTTTAGAGGTTCTAAAAAGTGGGAAAGTCAGGTGTGAGATAAGGTGTCATTTTAAAATGTCAGAATTTATATTCAGGAGGGTGTTACAGAAGATGAAGATTAAGACAGAACGAGTGGTACCACTTCAGCACTTGGTGAGTACCTGAAACCTTCAAGATTTAGGTGTCCACTATTCATGAGGTGACCAGAAAGATGATCTACAGAAGCACATAATGTAAAACTCAGTGGTTTTGGAAGGTAGTCAATACTTATTTTTCTTCTTGAATAGAGCTTGGATATTTCCTTAGGCAGTCTTCACTAGAGATTAAACAGCAGTGTTTCTGCAGTTGATCAGTTTGGGGAACTCTGTCAGACCAGGGGAATTTCTTTAAAGAAATAATTAAGCATGTCTAGCTCAGTTATCCACTTTACTCAGTTCAGGCAAACTTTTGCACCCTCAGTGGGAAACAGCTACCAGAGGATCTGACTGCTGCTCCCCTAAATCCAGGCACCTATAAAGCTCATTAGTTTATTTACCAGCACTGGCTGATTCTTTCTGATGTGCATTCCAGAAGAAACAGTTAAACTATAAGAACAAGCAAATGTCTAGCCGTAAAATTAGTCATCCATCTACTAGATAATAAAGAGGAATTAATGTCAATAATTAGAATGAATACCGATAATTAGAGCTTAGAAGGATTCTTCAGCATCATTTCATTAGTGACTGAAGTCCTGTGAGTGAACACCAAATGTATACTATGAAGAGTTTTTACTTCTCTAGGATGTTTGATTTCCATTGCGTCATTTGATATAGACACAGGTTTTACATTAAATGCAAAACTATTCCGTTGATATTGACTGCCTTACAAAAGTCCTGTTCATCACACTCCTTTTGCTCAAGCATTCAAGAATGAAGATTGTTCTAGAGTTAAAAAAGAGGCCAGTATTCTGGAATTTTACAGTATCTTGAAGACTATTGCATCAAAAGGAATAATGAAAGTGATGTTAAATTAATGTATACAAAAAACTGAGAATTCAGAATATTCCATGCCCATACGTAAAAGAAGGGATTTCTCAATTAAAGGTGAATAGCCTTATTGGGCCAGAGCCACAGAACTTGTTAGTCCTTCATCTTCTAACAGTTGCCATTCAGAGTACTATGCAGGTCTCACATCTTTAATTTGCATTATGATTTGCCTTCCTACTAGGGATTGAAGAGATATTACAATTAAACATGGCAGTTCTGATTAATAATACCCAAGTGAAACATATACTTTTAACTCTACATGAACAGGACACACAGAAACCCTACCATTTGTGTTCTAGTAAACTTCTAGCCTGGACAACATCTTACAGAAATGAGCACAACACTGATTATATTTTTACAAAAAAAAATTCATTTTAAAGGAAAAACAAAAAGCTTTTCCTGCCCTTGATTGAGCCTGAAGCTATACATACATGTGGGGTTTTTTTCCCAGGTCTTTTTAGGTAACGTAGGTAACATATATCAAGAACTATATCTTAGTTTAGGTTCTGGTCATAACAACATGGGGATTGAATCAACTGGAGAATTTTAGAATTGCTTCACTTTATAGCTAACTTAAAGGTATAGCCTTACTTTCCTGTTAGATGAGAGGAAATTAATGCATTCCCTAAGGCAGACTTCTAAAATGGGACAAACGAAGCACTCTTTAAAATTCCCTGTTGCTCTTCGTTGACTAGGGAACACTGAGTACAGGAATCAGTTTGACACAAGACTCTAAATTTAGGTACTTCCATGTGCACTGGGTTTCTAAGCTCCCGTTACAGTCGCTGGAGCCTGAAGAGCAATTCAACTCACCATAAAGTAGGTACCTAGTGACTGGTCAGCTGGATCATTCATTGATTGCTTTTACTAGATCTTCATTAATGGTAATGGGAGCTTAGACATTTGATATGTAGTTGCTTGTATTTAGGGGACTTAATCTAGACTTGATCCCCTATCAGAAGAGTTAGGGCTCTACCTGATAAACCCCTACTTACTAACCCAGCGCACGGGAGCCCTACCCATTGTTTCAGACAATTTCCAGGTCACTTTAAAAGTATCCTTGGAATATCTAAGAGCCAAAAATAACTTATGGAACCAGGAACTCCCCTGAACTTGAACCTTAAAGGAATTACACATAGGAAAGGTATATTCTTCCTGGAAGTTGTTACAGTTGCAGGTCTGCTTACTTCTCAAACAGAAGAAAAAGCAAGAACAAAACATGGGTCAGCAGAAAATGGTGACCAAGACATTTAGTAGAGGAGCATGGTTACTGACACAGTTGATGGCTGGGTTTCATACAGCCAGTTGGGCACTGGCCTAACAACAGTGCTGTCAAGGAGCTGAGACTCGACCTGGAGCCCAAATTCCATCAAAGAACTGACAATGAGATGTTGGCATGTGTAGTGGTAAGTCACCCTTGGATATCGTACTTACCACAAGGTAAGTACTTATGCAGCATTTGAGCAATAGGCACTCTCAACTGGCAGCTATGACAGGGTGCTGAGACAATTGCCTTGTCTTAAATCCTGCCTCATTCCTGCCCTGAGGCATGCAGAACCCATTGCTGCAAAGACAACACAAAAAGGAATTACGCAAACCCTTTCTACAAAGTGAAAAGCTGTTGGCAGATAACTCCTTTAGGCAGTAACTCAGAGAGTAGTTCACTCTTCCAAAGATGGCAGGGATAATGTTCCAATGTACTTTTTCCTCCTCTCCCAGAAAGCTCCCTCTATAGCAAGCTAATTTAAAACTGACAAGTCAGTAATTTCATTTTCAGTCATTCCATGCAATATTCACAGAGAAAGCATGTACACATGCTTCAAGACCCTGCTTCAGGAGTTGGGTTCTGTTGGACTCTGAACTAGACCTTTACACTCTTAAGAAATTATTTTAATTTAATTGCAGAGGTGCTGAACACCCACAGAGCTTAGGCAAGTCCAGAAGGAAGTGACAGCCCCGTTGGGGGTATTCAAATTTTGGAGGTGACAAAAAGACAATGAGGTTCTCAGAGTCAAAGTTGATTTGCCTTTTGTTTGCGTGCACTCTTGAGGAGGGTTCCACTGCTTCTGAACTGGGGATAAGTCCTTTCCAACCTTTGTTTTTTTCCCAGATTTTATGTAGCTCCAGTAGAATCCTTTGCTCAGACAGAAGGTCCATGCAGCTGTCCATAGCACTGCAGGAGATACAACAATACAAGTGAAGAGAACACCAGGTGAAAACAAGGAAGACAAGTCATCCACAGTGACCTTATGAGCCACTTAGTTAGCCTCGCTCAGTTTTCAGGCTCTGGGTAAGCCTGTGTATTGGCTGTGGATTTTAAGCTGTGGGTATTAAGAGGCAAACTTTCACCAGGTACCAGGACCTCATCCATGAAACAAAGACTGTGCAAAATTAACCCATTCAACTTTCCCCTCATCAGCCACTTGGTGTGTTCCTCCAGGCCTGCAGCTTCAGTCCAAGCTACGTCCTTTGCACTGGAGCAAACAGTGAGGCTGGATACTACACTGACCTTTAAAATTTACTGAAACCTCTTTGGCCTTTTGGGAGCAGGGAGAGCCCTCCCACATCCCAGGAATGTCCTGTCCCCAGGTTCTCCACTTCAGCCCATTTCTAATCATCGGGCAATTACCTCAAGGGGAATAGCTTTCCAAATTCATTTTTAAATACAAAAAGCTTTCACTTTTTATTGTGTTAGAGTGATTAGCCAAATGGCTTTGTGGAGCCAACTGCTTTAGAGAGTCACATTATGAACTCATTTCATTACTACTTGGCAAGAAGCAGTAACTGGAAGTCTCCTTGCACCAGGGTTTACATAAAGGGCAGGAGGCCAACACTGTAATTTCAGTAAATACAACCACATTTTACCACATCATTGCACTAAACAGGCAACCCACAAAGAGCAACCGACAGGAATGCAAATTATCCATGAGGTGGGGACTTTATCCCTCTTCCTAAAGGAAAGTATTATGATGCCTTCACATTTACCCCAGCAGATAGAAAACTCAAACTCTATTTACCTTGCCAGCTCATCAGTGCTTTATAAGGAGCACATGGGAATTTTGAGGACACACTTGTATAAATGAGGTAGAATAGAATTTAAATCAAGAAAAACAAATGTTAAAAATCTAGAGCGACTTGTGTGGGAAACACTAACAGTGCTTTTTCTCAAAAAAAAAAAAGTAATTTGAAGGGTGAGATTTCTAGAGAAAAATAGAAGTTTGCCCATTTTTTATAGCAATTCTGTATATGCTGTCTTCTACAAGGCATGGGTGCTGAGCAAGCCTGCTTCAGTTCATGCAAAATCTACTGCCTGCTGGAAATGATGAAAATGAAAGAAAAAAATCCACCTGCCCCTGCCTTGCTCACCAAAGTTATGTTATCAGGTAGGCAGCCCCCAATTTGCTGTTGTACTGGCTCTGGCTGGGATGGAGTTAACTTTATTCATAGCAGCCCATATGGTGTTGTGCTTTGAGTTTGTGACCAAAACAGTGTTGATAATGCACTGGTGTTTTGGCTATTGCTGAACAGTTCTCGCACAGCATCAAGACCTTCTCTGTTTCTCACTCTGTCCCACCCCAATGAATAGGTCAGGCGTGGGTAAGAAGCTGAGAGGAAACACAATGACAACAGCTGACACAAACTGGCCAAAGGGATGTTCCATGCCATATGACAGTGTGCTCAGCAATAAAAAGATGGGGAATTTTGTCTTCAAAGGTCACCATTGCTTGGTACATAAGTACTTATAGGAGGTGATGAATAATTGCATTTGCATCATTTGTTTTCTCTTTCTTCTCTCCTTCATTTATTAAACTTTTGTAATCTTGACCCACAGTTTTTCTCACTTTTGCTCTTCCTGTTCTCTCCCCATCCCACCTGGAAGGGGAGCAAGTGAGCGGCTGTGTGGGTGCTCAGCTGCTGGCTGGGGTCAACCCCCCACGGCACTTTTCTCTCAAGATGTCTCAATACATCAAGAGGCTCAAGAAGTCCCACCAGCATGATCAAATGGGACTTGGCTATAGTTTAATCCTTCATTATTCATCATCTTTTACTTCTCAGAGCATGCAGCTCCCACCTTTCAACATGCTGCTCCTTATCAGCTCTCCTTAGCTTTTTTTAAAGGGGGACCTTTCCCTCAAGGCTCTAAGATCACAGGTAACAGGGCAGCAGAGTATGTGGGAGGGTTAAGTCCAGCTCACAGTGGAGCTGAAAATGGGGAGTTTGGTTAAGGGAATGAACGGGTTAAACAGGCCTCCAAGAACTTACTCAGAATAAGCCTAGTTTAAGCATCCAAATGGAAAATAAACACTTGTCAGGTTATTACCAAAATTTAAATATTTTCAAAAGGTTTTCTGATTGCTACAGGACAGTTTGATGATAATTTTTCACTGGCAAGTCATGCAAAGACATCATCTTATTCCCACTTAAGAAATCTAGTTGCTAACAGGCATTTAAGTCATTCCCACCAGACACCTGAACTTAGCAAAATAAATAAGTATGTGTTCCCACACTGCAGTTTTTCAGAAGGTACATCTATGCCTCGGTAACCTCGAGTTCATAGAAGCATGGTTTTGCTCATAACCAGAATAGCCTAACAGTCTGTTTGGGATTCTGCAAGACAAATTAATAAATTAATGGAAGTGATAGTTTGCCACAGGAGACGTACAACAGTTTGCAACTTGGCTGCATTCAGGTTTCTGATCTTGTCTGAAGGTTGCAAGACAGTCCAAAATCAACAGCTAAAAAGCAAAAGTTCCTATCTGAAAGGTTTTTCACAAATATTAACAAAAATGTATTGTTTCTACAATTTAAATTTAAGTAATTATGACAGCAAACTGCAAATTTGGTTTCACACACTGCTCAACTTCCAATAATCTTAGAAGAGAAGGGAGGTTTCTTTCCTATCCCCCCAGAAAAGTAAGCTTTCACAGTGCCCCACATGCAGTAGCACCATTATAGAAAGCCTAGGAATTGTCTGTCTTATCATATTCTGTACACGTATTAATTTCTGGTCTAAAAACTTACAGGATGGCTGTTTCATAGAAATTCAGTGGATACAGAAAAGAATACTAAGTACTGCAGTTAAGCATTAAAATTCAGTCTTGTAAATACCGAGGAATTTTCTGGGTAGTCTCCAAAAGTCAACTCTACTTCCCTTTCGAACATTGTTCAAAGCTGTCAGATAAATGTAAGAGAAATACAGCAGACCAGGTAGGATGTTAAGGGCCTGCACTGCATGTTCTGGCCAAATCTCAAACACTTTTTTACCTCTTATTTCAGCCAGATTTCACTGATGGGCTGAATTCCGCCAGGTACTAAGCACCTACCACTCCTGATCCCACTCACAAGTCAACAGCACCTCAACTCTTTTCAAAAGGGAGGAGAAGTAGGCTTATTTCTTAGTCCGTTTCACGTAACATCTACAGGACTTATGGGTCTTGGGAACATCAGTTTCATAAAACAACCCCAACACTTGATTGTTCAGTGTGAGAAATAGAAAGGAACTTAGCACACACAGCACTGCTGTAAGAGCAGTTGAGGGACTCAATACGTTGGAGCAACTCAGCCCTCCAGTCCTAAAGTGCTCCAGTTCTCACACCAGGCATGGCTTCTGCTCTCTTGCCTCAGTGGGGTTCAAGATGGTCTATCCTGCCCAAACAAAGCTAATGCTTAGAGCTGGAGTGGCCGGTCAGCAAGGGTGCTGAGTAGCTGGGCTGTCAGCACGGGGGGTACTCCAGGATCCTATGTCTAGTTCAAAGCACATACTTGAATCTGATAATTGACCTTCCTCATTGCTACCCAGGATTCTAGTGACAAGGGATGCCTGGATGGATCTCTCAGCTCTTACTCATACAAACTTTTCAGTTTTGTTGACCTTATTGATGGAGCTAAGAAAAATAGAAAAAGAATGACTCTCAAACTACCCATGAGTTCCTGGAGAAAGGTCTTTCTTTTAGAAAGAGTGGGTGAGGGCAAGAAGGTGTAGGCGTAAGCCTGCATTTTGCCATTCTCTGCTATCAAGGCAACTACTTCCACAACTGACCTGGCCTCACTGCATGACCAAGGTCACTCACACATGAGACCAGGGAATCTGGGATATTTTATCTACTATAATTTCCTTTTTGGGATAAGGAAAGGGGCAGGCAGGGAAGGACATGGAGTAAACTGCTGAAGAGCCAGTAGTGGCTCTACTCACTGTCTCTTTTACCAACTTAAGGGGATTTTACCAAGTAGCACACTGACAGGCACCTCTCAAATTTTTCTTATTTCACTGCTGCTAGTTTCAGGTCAAGAGAACATTACTTTGCCCTGTTATTAGTGATTAGTGCTTATTATTATAAGCACTGATCCTTCCCACAGGTCTCAACAGTTTCTTCATTAGTTTATGCCTTTGAATGGGTATGAAATGTGATCTATTACTTTCTCTACATTTTTTACCTTGAGGTGGATATAAGGTAGTCTACCAAGTGACACATTTAAGACCTTTCCTGAATGAATATAATTAAATGTTATGTTTTATATTATATAAAATATTCCATCCTGGCCTCAAAACATTAAGTTTATGCCACCATCTTCAATCAGCTTGTTCTTCCTCAAAGAGGACATTTCCTCTGCTTTGTTTCACATGCATCCTTGAAGTCTGTCAGTTTTATAGGCAACAATTCTTTATGAGCCTCTATTTTGATGTTAGTAGCCTTCAAAATATAAAGTGCCTCACTGAAGAGGTACACAATTATAATTATTTAAGATATCAGGCTCATTCAGATTGATTTCCACTGATGAATGATGCCACCTTTTCTGTCAAAGTCTTGCCTGCTTTCAGCTCTTTGACAGAATGCAAAATATGCCCAGGTCTGCTCTGGTCATATCAGAAATTGTTTGATGGACTTACAGAGGGAAGACTGCTGTAGGTCAGCTGTGGAAGATCAGAAATTGCTGAATGAACTCAGAGAGGGAACACTGCTATGAAATTAGGTCTGTTCTTTCATTTCTCATCTTCCAAGAACTGAGGAGAGTTCTTTACACAAGAGTATGAAGAATAGTAGATCTATTTAAATACTTGGCTACTTTTGTAGTCTGAATTGAGCAGGGTGTATGAATTGTTCTGTTCATATCTATGTTACTAAAATTAAAACAATAAGCTAGATCCCAAGGTCCAAACATGCACCCTAACCTTGGACTGAAAATTTGCAGTTCAGCCCATCTTTAGTAATGTTGATGTACTGGAATCCATACAAGCCTTACGTGAGCCAGCTCATTTAAATAAAAGCTTTCCACTCAAGTCCTTACCACACCAAACCTCCAGTGTGATACAGATATAAATACATGTGGATGCATACATACCCGTGTTGTAAGTTACTAGTACCCTATGGTTGCAAAACATCTTACAAAGACTCTAAGATCATAAGCTTCAGAAGGAAAAAAGGTTAAATGTTTATAAATATCTTTCTCAGACAGGGAGTTAAGGAGAATGATTCAACTATTTTGCAAATATTTAAGACTTTATTCCTTTGCATAAAACAACACTAGAAGTGACCAGTGAGCATGCAGGCCATTTGAAGTGAGACCTAGGCTTATGAGCAAAGCACCCTCTCCATTGAAAAGATGTTTTTTATCTACCTTCATACATGTGTAAGGGCATATAGGGCAAGGCAATGACGTATCAGATTTAAAGTACTCCAGAGCAAGTAGTTTTTATACACATGCTACTTAAAGACAGGGCTGAATCAAAAGCTCAGCTTTACTCATAGTCCAGCCTGCACACTCAAGCCCTTTGCTAATGATATAAACAGAAGTGAAGTACATCTTAGTTCAAATCACTTAGAAGTGATTTGAGCATTGGCAACGACAGAGAATATGAGCAAGCCCCTTTTTGTGATTCTTCTTTATTTGGTAAGGCAGACTATCACAGGTACTCACGTGCTCTGATGGAGAATTCATGATTCCTAGAAGTATTTTGGTCTCGAGAAGCAGCAAGTAGATCTCTTCTAAGAAATAGAAAGAATCTTTCCACTTCTCTAAAAAGTGATATTTATTGATTGTTCTGCTGCTGTGAAATATAGTTCAGGGAAAAAAAAAAGTATAAAGTCATCATCAACATCACAAGAAGCTCCTGGATCTCCTGAAACTCTTCCTGCAAGTTGACAGATCTGTCAGAGGAGCTTTTGATTTTCTTTTCCTCTTTCATAGCACATCTCCAAAAGGCAAGGGTGACGTCACTACCGTAGCTCCCTTCCTCTTCACCAAGCACGTGAGGATCCCTTCTTAAGCTTTTCTGTAAGACGCAAGAGCACAGTAAGCCACAGGCCAACAAGATTTCAGAGGGACCGTTTTCGTACAGCCCTGTCCACCCTGGGGTGGCAGTACCTCCTGCCAAGGACACCGCATACTTGCCAGAGCTCACCCTGGGGGGCAGAGGAGGGGGAGATCTGTGCCGGAGCGAAAGCATGTCTCCATGTAGCTCCTTGCAGATCCAGGTGTAGGCTCTCCAGGAGGGCTCTACTCCACAGAATGACGTTGGTGGAGACGCTGCCTGATAATTAAGCAGTCTAACAAGCCAAGTCAAACTCTGCCCCCATATTAAAAACCAAACCAAACCAAAACCAAAAAACCCACTCCAGAAAAAAAACCCACATCAATTTAGAGTTTCCAGTAGAGCATTTACCCAGACTTTGACATTTAAGAGACTTAGTTAAAAAGCAAACGGCTTTCTTTAGGGCATTTCTTCCTCTGTAGTGGGATATTTCTATACAGGTTTGGTTTCAGGCAAAAATAAACCTGTTGTACACAGAATATGAGAAAAACCACTGCACTTTGTATAATCAAGAGCACTTAGGGTGAACACAAGTACATAGTCAAGATGTGCATATTTAAACACAGTAGGTTACAAACTGAATGTGAATCAGTCTATACCACTTCTGTGGAAGACAAAGACATATCTGGGGGCATGCTAAGAAATATGAAGAGGTGTGCTCTGTTTTAGCACACATGGAAAAAATCTACACTCCAATGAGGAGTTATGGGGACTGACAAATCGTATACTGCTTTGGGCTCTGTGCTTCAGGGACTATGCAGTTGCAAAGAGTCAATAGCCAGGCTATTAAAGTTGGAGAAGACAGAGTACCAGTATTTTAGTGTTTTCCTCAGGTGTAAAGACACTGGAAGTAGCTTCTCCACAGGAGTTTCATACCAAACACTCAAGGGCTGGGCTGGGCTCCAGGTCTGAGGTTATATTTAGATAACCCCCCATAAAAGAAGCAGAGAAGAAGCTCTTGGTTGCTGAACTCCCTGCAGAGCCTCAGGCAAGGAGGGACTGGCTCAAGCAAGGGGAGAGGGCACTATCCTAGAACTGCTCTTAGCCAGCTTTGCTGTCAAAGGAAACCTGCTATTGCCTTGTGGCCCAAGGGGAGAGATATCAGCACTCACTTACAATAAGGGAACATGGTCTTCTCTGTGCTCAGTGTAGAAAACTTAGTTTAATGATCTTTAACTGCAGCAAGGGGGCTTTTAATAGCTGAAAGCTTTTTGGAGTGAGAAATTAATGCAGGATAGGAGCAGGTTGTGCAGCAGGGTCTGTACAGTCCCCATTACTAAAGGTTAGGAAGAAACTGGACAAGACAGTGATCGTGGCACATGGCATTGCCCTGCCTTTGGGCCAGAGGAAAAAGCAGCTCCTCTGATGCTTGACAGCCTTATTTGACATCATTTTGGCTCCCAGACCATCAGTACTGAAACTCTGGCCATTACTTTGTAAAGACAGATATTCCCTTCTCTCCCTTCACTCACTAATACATGGGGTTTTTAAAAGTGAAAGGACACTTTAGTAGATAAATGACTCTTAAAGGGTAATTATATAATCAGGCCAGGGGCAATTAAGAGTAATTAGGGCTACGCAGACCTACAGTTCCCATATAGCCAAAGCACTTAAACATTTGCTAAGTAACTGGTTGTAAGTGGGCCCAGAGTTGATACATTTTCCAAGAGAAAAACTGTTCCTAATTACATTTCTTTTGAACTCTCTATTTCCTGTATTCATCTCACTCATGTGTGTAGTGCCATTGAAGTGGACATCACTTGAGGAATCCAGCTGAAAATAATTGGAACTTGGCAATGTTTTACTGAAGGCCACGAAGCGCAAGGGACAGACCTCAGCCTAGCCAGGGCATCTTCTAACAGTCATGCAGACTGTCTCATATGGTTCTTACTTGTCCTTGAGTCATCATCTCTTCTCCTGTCCTGCCACATGGTAGGTGGAAGTAATTAATGTCTGCAAAATGCTTTAAAACCTGGGCTGAAAGAAACTACACAGGAATGATGGTTATTTGGAACAACTTCAGAAACAGTCACTGTATACTCACTAATTTTACTTCCAGTCTGAATTTTCCGTGGGTAATTTGCAATGCTCATGTGGATCATTTCTTGTAGCCAGAAGCTGTTTGTATTAGCTCTTATCATTTGCTTATTATCTGAAGGAAATCTTTCTCAAAGATTAAAAAAAGCACAAAAAGAGTTTGTAAGAGTTCTAAACCCCATCCTTCCTAGTGCACCGGAGAGCTTTGAAGAGCCTCATGCCATCATCCTCCTGACAAGAATCTGGGCCCGACACTTAAACTCCTTCCTTGTGCGAGTGGCATTTGAAATGCATCAGTTATACATGAAAGTGTTTGCACACGTTATTTCAGGAATGCTACCTTTGAATAACTGGCCTATTTAGTTTCATCACCAAAGCCTCTTGATCCTTATCAAATGCAGATTCAGAGCCAGAGAACATGAGCCATTTCCATTTTTAACTAACAGCTCTTTAATACAGCACAGCATAGGAGAGGTAATGCTGTTACAGCTGCAGCTACTGGAGAAACTGCACATGTTGTCCTAGCTAGATGGGACTTCTAGCAGAGTATTTTGGCAGAAGTTGGAAAAAACAATAATTAAAAAAAGCCACCACTCCTACCACTGCCAGTCCCAACCCATCCCGAGCAGCGGACCTTCTGAGCATGCTGCAGAAGTACCCCAGGGAAGAGGATGCCCTCTCGAGTGACGGAGCAGCATGGCTGCCCAGCTGAATCACATTTTAAACTGTAGGGTATTATCTCATCCTGAGTACCACATATTAGAATGCCTGCATTTAGGTAGACACTATTTTCAGGAGTGTCCAAGCCTTAGGCGTGTGTCTCATCAGAGCAACACAGCTATGGTTGAAAGCACTGTCCTCTGGCCTCAGCTGTGGTCATCAGCATTCAGATTGCTGTGCACTGCTTGAGAAAACCCCCTAGAGAGTAGTTTTCAGTGACACAGACCAAAGACTGTAACTTTGCACCGCTCAATAACCTTTTATAGCTTTGCTATATCAACATTAATCTCCTCTTTTCCTTCTTCTTCAAAACCACCCATCCATCTTTTAGGCTGATGGAAGATTATTTCCCCATTAAGTGCACATTATTGCTAGGAACACCCTGTCCATTGTGCAGAAATTGCCATCACTCCACAATATAACCATCTTCTGCTGCTGTATGCTTAGGAGAAGAGTATCTCTGGGTTGCTCTTCCCCTCCTCTTTCAGCCTGCACCTGCCGCACTAACTAGCCCTGCATCAGGCTGATTCTCAGACACTTCTTTTGCTGTTATTTCATTTTCCTCAAACAGAGCACACTAACTAGCCCTGCATCAGGCTCATTCTCAGACACTTTTGCTGTTATTTCATTTTCCTCAAACAGAGCTGTCCCTCTGTTGCTCCTTAGAAACTGTTTTGTCTTTCCTATGATGCCCAGCTGAGCAGCCAGAAGTGGAAACCACCATGACAGATGTTAATGTGTTTTTGTTATACAGCTTCCCCTGGGGAAGATGAACCCTTAGTCCTGCCTCCCCCTTGGCACCAGGAACAAAGCTGGATGACAATTTCCATGGGCTCATAGTCCAAGTCTCCTCACCCTCTCCATTTTCCTGGCACTTTTTATTTCGGAACCATGACTGAGAAATTTTGGGGAGGGAGTTAGCTGGTGTGGCCAAACCAGTGGCAACAACCAGTCTCACAATTGAGCAGAATCAACAACCAAGACCCAGAGCAGGGGTCAGAGCGTAATTTAATTAAATAGCACAGATCAGTACTTAGTCCTTAGCCCCAGTTCTAGTCCTTCATGTCTCAGATACCATCCCTGCGCAAATTCTATCATACAAAATCCTATGAGATTCATAGACCATGGGCTTGGGTTTTCTCCCGTAGAAAAGTCATTGATAAAAGTCATAAAGGAATTTTTCCTCCATTTGTAGCTCATAGTTTTGAAAGCAGACAGCACAACAGCAGTTGCCTGTTCCAGTGCTGTGACATCTCTCCAAGCCAAGCTTCAAAGGTAGCACTGATCTTAGACAGAGATTGCAAGAGGCAAACTCCCCTGTTATCTCGTTATACCATTTCTTCAAAAGAAATATCACAAAAAGTTTCCATTGCAGCATTTTCTCTTTATTGTGGGACATATGGTGGGAGGAAAAGTTTGATGAATTGTGTTCTCCATGGTACCCTAAAAACCAGCTCTTTCAGAAGTCAGCTAGCATGATAGAGAGGGTATGAATTAGGAGCAGGGGTTTATTCAGGGCACCAAACTTCTGTTGCATTTTTGGGGGGGTGAATGGTATCAGAGACAGAGAATATGATACCCTGAGTGAGTTTTCAAAAGAAAACACCCTCCACAAACTATCTGTAAGAAGATGCTGTCTAGGCATGCAAGTATCCCCACAACTCTAAAAAACAGTGATATCTGGATTTTATCTCAGCCATTTATCTCATGAATGGTTTAAACATTGCAATAACAACAGTCATTAAACGTCAAAAGTGCCTATAAACCAGCTCTCAGCCTGGAGCTAGACTATTTTTCTAGTTCTTCTTAGATTTACTTGCAATTGTGCAGCTATAAACACCCTCACTGGTAAATCAGCCAGGAACAAGGTTTGCACAATTTGTTTGCTTTCACACTAATTTATTTATGGTTAATAAAAAAAAAATTAAAAAAATTAAAACACTGTTGAGTTCAAGGCTTTTTACCCAGAGTTTCTCTGCAGAAGTTTCTTGTTGTTTTCCTTTGCAGAACTAATACATAACCATTGAATATAGCTGTTTTCTTGAGGTTTCCTCAAGAACCACTTTGACAGTTTGTAGGGGAATGTAGTCCGCACTGCATAAGCCAACAACTCCTAGCAGCAGTGGATTTTGCTCTGCTAACTCATCTACAAGTTAAGAAAAAAATCCGGATACCTTCAGCTTTTTTAATCCATCAGCTATTTTGAATCTCCTGCTGCTGAAAACACTCAAGGATATGTATCTCCAGGACACACAGTGGGCCAGGGCAAGGGTCTGGTAGGTGGTATGAGGTAGGATGCATGGGGGAAAGGCAGCATATTTGCAGTCATGCAAAGACACAGCTGTGCCCTTGGCATTCCTTGTGTCAGTACCGTGAGCTGCTGACTTAGGAACAGCAAAGTACTTCAGATGCTGCAAGATTTTTCTTCTTGCAACAGCCAAAGAGGTGCTATATTGCTGCTGACATCCCCATATCCATTCTCTAGCCCTTAGCACCTGGAGGAGCTTCCGACACAGTGGAAGGCAGTGGGACCTTGGAGGGTCCTGGAGCCCTCACAGTACCACCTGGGCAGATCCCACCAGCTCAGCACCCATCTGTTCCCCATCCCTTTGGGAATCACAGATGAAGGGTTTCAACCCCATGCTCCCTGGTGGCCAATGCCATAGGCATGCTTAGGCTGTGGGGTGTGTCATGTGCTGCAGATGACCCACCATACGTCACAGCTGCTTTCAAGCAAACACCAGAGCCAGAGCAGCTGGGGACAGCATCTGCTTTTCAGCAAGGAGCAGAAGCAGGGATGAGGAGCACTTGGAATTCAGCTGCCTTCTTGCACAGGGAAGGTCACACGCACCGATCTCCTCTCCCAGCACAGTGGCTGGAGGAGGGACACCAGCTTTGAGCCTCTCCCATCATGGGTACCAGTATCACAGAGCCAACTGCTCAGACAGTGCCTCGTTTCATGCACTCTCAAGCCTAGCATGCTAGAAGGCACCCTCCCATGGGCATACATCAATGCAGTGATCATATACTGAAGCCATTTGAGGGGGCAAGGACCAGGATCTCAGATTCCCATAGGTACCAGGAGAGAGAATACATCAGCTTCTTACTGCTCTAATGTGAATGTTGATCTCGCTTTGCCTCCTCAGTAGCGAGGGTTTCAGAGGGGCTGGAGGGAACCCCAGCTCAGCTGTACATCTACCCTGGGGGACATTGTTGACTACTACACTTTGTGAAAGAATAAAACAAGAGAGGAAGATTCAGGGTTACAGCATCCAGCCAGGAATTAACTATACAATTTTTTTAGACAGTTTTGGGGTTTTTTAAAGATATACCTACTTACAGCACTTGTTTGAGGCATTCACACAGCAAGCACCAAGTTCTCACTGACCTTGATGGTGGTGGAGAAATGCAATGTACCATCACCTGCCTGAGCTGTTCCTGGCCCCTCCGCAGACAGTGGCTGTAAGCAGGAGGCAGCCTGGAGCATCTGCCTCCCCTTCTACCCCTGCCTTCCAGGGGAAGGGTGTTCCCCACAGACACCCCAGGGCAGCTCCCCATCCTTGGCAACACCACATGGGTACAAAGCACCAGACTGCTGGCAAATAAAAGGACGAGCACTAAAATTAAGACCCTGTAGTTTCAGTTTCATCTCAGGTGCTCAGCACCCCTCAGGAGCAAACTTGGAGTAACCCAAGACAGCTTTGTTGGAGTAAACCAGCCAGCCTGCTGGCTGGCCACTCGGAGGGATCTTCTGTGAGGAATTTTTGATCAATTCATGAAGAAAGTTAGAAGCCACAATAGGAAATCTGGTATCTTTCACCTCCTGGGATACTTGATAATTTTTTTAAAGTAACTAATGCATTTAGACTGAAAAAAATACTTATTCACAAGATACATGAGTAGACAGCAGTAGAAGTAAAGAGGCAGAGAACAGCAGAGAATAGCTGTCTTCTCTGTGAGTCTTCCCCGGTGAAGATCGGAGACCGGGACTGCCTTTCTCTGTACTGCTTGCTGGAGCCCATCCAGCTCAGTACTCCAAGGCAGTTGACAGCATTTTATAACCTGTTATAGTTCAGGACAGTCTCTTGGGATATAAGACTTGTTCAAGCATCGTTTCACCCTCTTCTGGAGCTCTGCAAAAACACTGGGGTAGGAGCTCACAAACACGTAATAAATAACAAAGCAAATACAGAAAGTGTACAAGGTGAAGCTAACTCTTCTCCCAGTAACTAATATTCACGTCTGCCAAATCCCATCTCCAGGAATTTGGATTTTGCAGGACAGATTTACCAGTGGTTTCACCTGTATTGCTCTTTGCTGCTCAGAGCTTATGCCCTCCACCCCCAATCCCTGAGCAAATCCGATAACAGCATCATTGAAAAATAACTTTTGCTGTGAGCTGATTAATTAGTCAAATCCATAAGAGCTACACATATCTGCCTGTTTATATTGCTAAGATTTTCTTCTAGAGGTCCAAAATACAGTTGGTCTACTTCTATGTGGCAGCATTTCATTTCTTTGTTTTTATGAAAGGCAGCAAAGCAGTGGAAGATGCAGGTTGCCTTTCCGCTCTACAAGAAATCAGAGGGAAGTGTAAGGCTATTGGTAAGAAAGGCACAGAAACATTCAGAAAACAGTATTTATAGAGTTGCAAATTATCTGTTGTGTGAGCCATTTTGGATATAAAAATAAACATACATATAACATGTACCCATGTGCTGTTGTATATGTGGATAACCAAGCAAGGAAGTTTCTGTAAGAGCAAAATGCGCTCTTAAACCCTTTTGTTTGTGAAATTACCTGAATATTAAAAAAAAAATTGTATACAATATTTTCAATGCACATGAAGAATTTGGTTACAAGAGGTTTATGTTTCCTTCCATATCAAAGTTCCTGTCATACTCACCACTGTGTTAGCTAAACGTTTTCCCATAGTGCGTTAATCAGCATGACTACCTTTCTCGTATATGGGGTTTACCTCTTGGGGAATTTCCTTGGGGAGAAAGGCAGATGAGGTGGAGTGACTTATT
>NW_009259798.1:2436571-2440851 GCF_000687185.1 Egretta garzetta
TTTTTTCAGAAAACTAGCTAACTAACAACAAAACAAAACAACCAGATATCACAATTAACTAGATGCACAAAGAGCTGGCAGAAATTTCAGGCAGGATAACTGATATCCTAATGCTACAACTTACAACTTTCAGAGAAAGGTGCTTTTTGTTTGGTTGGTTTGGTATTTTTTTAAATTTATTTTTAAGTACATCTTTCACTCAGAATCACAGAATTATAATGTACTTCAACCTTGGTACTTAACTCTGCATTTGCCATGGTTTCTGCCAGCTCATTTCTCTAGCTCGTCCAGTTCTCGCTGAATGCCAGCACTGCCCTCCAGTATATCAACCACTAACTGATTTTGATCATGCACAGACTTGCTCCATACCATCCTCCAGTTCATTAATAAGGACACTGGATGGTCTCAAGCCCAGCATTGGTCCCTGAGGAAATACTCTGGGTAGATTTTATCCTGCTGATCACAACCCTGGGTGGTCCAATTTTCTACCAACCTCATCATCCACTAATGCAGCCCTTATGTCACCACTTTGGCTATGAGGATACTGTGGGTGTGCGTTGAAGACCCTTCTAAAGTCAAGATAAACAACATTTGCTGCTGATGAAGCATCCATCTCATGCCAGAAGATCAAGCTGGTTGGGTATGGCTTGCCTTTGGGAGCTCTGTACTGGCTGCTCCCCAGATGCTTTTTGCACGTCAAGTGTTTGGGAATGATTTCCAGGAGTATCTGCTCTATAATCTTCCCATGGAAGTGAAAAACAGCTATTTTACTCACTGGACCCTTTTTAGTGTTAGCAGCCTGAGGACTGGATGGGAATGAATGTCCAATTCCCAAGCCCAAGGACTGAATGTCCATCTTTCCTGCACTGATCACTCCATAATAACAGACAGGGGCCAAGGCCAGAGATGAGTCTGGCTTTGCAATGCCCTGCAGCACTCCTGCTTTTTGGAATAAATAATGAGTATCTCCTACAACGTCAGCATGGGATCTCTCACAAACATTACATCTCTTTCCCAAAAAACTGAATCTCCAGAAAACAACATGGTGAACGATGTAAGCATCAAATGTGAACAGAAATCAGCTGATGCAAATAGCAGGGCAGCCAGACAGCCACTGCATATGGGGAGCAAAACCTTTGGAAATAGCACAGCACTCCCTTTTCACACTGACATGATTCACCAGTTCTCTCTTCCTTAGTTATTTGCCCCTCTGTTGATATATATGTACTCCTTGTGAGCCCAGATGAAGGACTTGCTTTACCACTTTACCATAGGCTAAATGATTGAAGCATCAGGACATTGACCATTCCAACGGTCAGGGGAAAATCCAAAAGTTTGCTCTCAGGGGAGCGGTGGGAGAAGAGAGCTGCCGTGGGAAGGGGAGCAAGCACAACGCAGCCCCCAGCCCCGGGGCTGGGGCAGGGGCCGTGCCAGAGCAGCAACGTGGGGCACCTCTGCTCAGGGCAGGATGGCAGAACTGGGACCCTCCCCATGCCCCGGCTCGGATACCGCCCCGCGCTCGATATTTTGAGCTTCACACAGCAGAGGGAAGTGGGAGGTTTCTTGTCACTTAGTGAGGACCAGTTCTGGGTGCTCCTCTCTGACTACAGCTTGATTTAAAGTCAAAATGCTTTGGCCCTCAGGCCGGCTGAGCAATGTCTGCTCATCAGCACAGCCATCCAAACCACCTGGTGGGGCTGATCCCTGCGGTGAGCTCAAATGCTATCGGGAATCTGTGGCCACTTTGGGAGATCCGGTCTCCCCTGGAATCCTGCTTCATTTACAGATGTAGCCTCCAAATGAGGAACTAAATTTATCACAGTGAAAGGCATTTTGGAGCAGATTATTCCAGTAAATGCCATTGATAATGTCTTCCTGAGGATGACAGAATGCTTGGATATTTTCCCATAGTAGAAAGTCTGCTATGACCTGCAAAACTAGAAATAATCTGTCTCCTGTGTTCTGTGGTCTTCAAAGATTTTTTGTTCCTTCCACTGGTTGTTCCCCTCTTGGAGCAGAGAAGTTTGGCAGTGTTGTCACCACTGTCCTCCTCCAATCTGTCTCCTGTGTTCTGTGGTCTTCAAAGATTTTTTGTTCCTTCCACTGGTTGTTCCCCTCTTGGAGCAGAGAAGTTTGGCAGTGTTGTCACCACTGTCCTCCTCCAGTCTGTGTTCTGTGGTCTTCAAATATTTTTTGTGCCTTCCACTGGTTGTTCCCCTCCTGGAGCAGAGAAGTTTGGCAGTGTTGTCATCACTGTCCTCCTCCAGCCCTGCTCCCCATCAGCAGGCATTGCACTTCTTGAAATGCAACTGCATAGAGCAAAGTCTTATTAAAGGAATTTGGGGTCACTGCAGAGGTGGCAAAAAGAATAAATGAAGTTCTCCCCACTGTATATGCAAGGATTAAAAATCTATCAGCCTTACCCATCACTGCTTCTAAGACTGGCTTCTGCATTTAGTTATTTTAAACTGCTTATTCTTGGAATATGTTACTGATGTATATCTAGGCACCATTCAGACTGAATAACATCATTTTGTTTCATGAACCAGCGAACAATCCTCTGTCAAACTACTGTCAGAGTAAGCAGAGTCAAACCTAATTCTTTATGCTTCCACTTGAAATAAACCATGTGCATCTGGTCAAATTAAGTGATGAGTCTCTAATCATTATAATGTGCACCTTACTCCAATTCTCCCAGCTGATACGTGATGCTATCGCAGGCATTGCCTTTCCTAACCAAAACCTTTCCCACCCACATGCTTCTATAGGATGTAATTCCAGCTACTAAGGGAAAATGCCATAAATGGAAAAGTCTTCAGCTGGGATATTGCTAAGAATGACAGTCCCTTGCTGGTTAGATTTCTGTAAGAAAAAAATTCTGCATTTTTGATGAGAAAGCAATAGCTATCCTATTCTAAATGCTGAATTAATAGCCTATAACTAACAACATTACTAGCACCACCAGTGTTAAAAAAACCCAAACAAACCCAAGAACCAGTAAGTAAAGGGACCTATGCTAGAAACATATATGATAATATGTACAGGGTCTGGCTGGGATGCAGTGAATTTTCTTTGCAGCACCATATGGTGCTGTGTTTGGATTTGTGACTGAAACAGTGTTGATAACACAGGGATGTTTGAGTTATTGCTGAGCAGTGCTTATGCTTAGAAGTGCTTTAAACTTATTTTGCTTTGCTTCTGCGGGCAGCTTTGTTTCACCTGTTAAACTATTAACTCTCAACTCCTATCTCAACCCACAAGTTTTCAGTTTTTGCTTTCCCAATTCTCTCCCCCATCCTGCCAGGGGGAGTAAGCGAGCAGCTGGGTGGGGGCTTAGCTTCCAGCCAGGGTCAACCCACCATAGTCTGTAAGGATATATATGCCAATCTGGGATCTAACATACCCACTTACATGCCCTACTGGCTCTTCGATGCACCTCCAGGAAAAGCTGAGGATCCATGGTCACGGTTGGACTTAATGATCTTAAAGGCCTTTTCCAACCTAGACGATTCTATGATTCTATGTCCCTGTGGCACAGCCTGCCTGGAACATCAGAATGCAAAATAATGCACAGTAGTGTAAAAAGCAACACACACCTACTGCCCCATCTGAGGTGGCTTGAGCAAATCAGCGACATGGAAAGTAGCAGCCGAGGAGCGGTGCCAGGGCCAGCAGGAGACTCCTGGCCTTACCAGGAGAGTTTCCTCAGCAGAGTCCCCTGGGAAGGTTACAGCTGCGCAGCTGAGTGGCTGAATCCCTCTTGGGCACAGCTGTGCCACCAGGCTCAGCGGGAGACATGCTAGTTGCCTTGTAATCCCACTGATGAGCAAATCTACCCATTGTCACTACAGACCTACTCCATGCCCAGCTGCAAGCCCTTTGCACCCTCAGACGGCAGGTTTTTAACCCCAGCCGCAGGGTGCTTTGTGGGATGCTCTGCTCCTGGGCTGTGAGGCTCAGCCTCTTGTGTCCTTGGATGCTGGCAGTGCAAAGACCATGCCACACCACAGGGCTAACGTAAGCCATGTAAGCCAACGTGTGTTGGTGGAAAGACCCTGTGAAGGAGAGCAGTGACTGACTGTCGTGAGCTGGTGGCCTGCAGTCATGTAACCAACCTGGCCAAACCAGGCTGCTCCGAGTGTTACGTTTCCATCACAGCCAGAAAAAGACAGAAATGTTCTTACTGCCTCTTTGGTGGAGAAAATGCTGTCGGGTGCTCAGTTGTATCCCCTGGCCCCTCCTGGGCTCTGCTGCCTTGCTGCCCTCCGCTCCTTGCCTGG
>NW_009259798.1:2440863-2451965 GCF_000687185.1 Egretta garzetta
TTCCTGCTATGCATCTACACTGTCTGAACAGAGGGGACATACACACTTTTTCCATGTTGATTTTGTCAGAAGCTGATACTGGCTTCCTGAAAGAGCTCTCATAGGGGATCTGCAAGGCCTTTGCTTTGGACAAATGTGTCCCAAACAGCATTTTGATTGAAAAAAAAAAAAAAATGGTCAGACAAATAGGTTAGTTGGGTGTACAGCACCCTGAATGCCTTAACGACATGTTCATTACCATTTCTTGTTGCCAAATACTGTTTGCTTTTCTTTCCAGAATTGTTTGTGCTGATGAGCAGCTCTTCTGAGAAGACATTTCTATATGGGGTTGTGCTCCCACCACTGCAGCAGGTGAGGTCTGGGTCTGGCAGAAAGAAATGGTCCTGGGAAGGAGTTCAGAGGGTGGCTGGATGGGCAGAAGGGTGGAAGGAAAAGGACACCCTGCCTGCAATGGCTTCTGTCTGCTGCGCTGTTTGGGTACAGTTTCAGAGGACTGGCATCCTGAGGGCTTTTGGTAGGGGATGTATTCCTGGGACATTTTGCTTGCCTAAGCTCACGCTGGCCTGAAGACCTTCTAGATCATCAGTGTATGCTTTTATATTCCTTAACACACCACTTCCAAATTAGGCCATAACTGTAGTCATTCTGCACTGATAGTGTATGTAGTCCTTCATCCCAGGAGCTGAGTGCTTTATACATCCAGATAACAGATTTCCAAAACATTCTTATAGATATTTATTCTATTAAAGCGCTAAACAGCAGTGGAAACTTCCACAGCATTATATGTATCAATTCAGGCAAATGACAGGAAAAAAAAAAAGAAAATGTCCCTATATATGGCCTTTGCAATCCCAATGGCTAATGTTCTCATGCGTCACGTCATGGCCTGGGTATTTATTTGGGAAATAGGAATAAAATCAGCCATTAATGATTACAACAGAATTTTGATAACAAGGTTTTCTGTTTATCCATGTTTGTTACTAGCATTTAACTGCTATAGCAACAGGCACTTTATAAATGAGCAAAGTCGCAAAAAGAAACATACCCAGTTTCATTTGAGCTTCACAGAAGTAAAGACCATTCCTGCACTCTAGTGCTGGATCTTTTTTTCTAGGTGGAACTGTGAAGCGTTTTCATTCACAGTTTATCTATCTTAGGATGAATTGTTTAAATTAGGATATTTTGAACTAGACTTTATTAAATGGCATAGTACTTGCTCCTTTCCTTTGGCGTGTAACAGGATGTGCGTTCTTGATGGTATTTGAATTACTTCATCATATTTCCACACTTAAGTGTAAGCAAGTGATGGGCCAGAACCATGGCATATATGTGCTGCAAATTGTCTATGTTTGGATCTGCCCTTTCAGTGGACAGGATGAGTAATAACGAGCATGAACTGAGGGAGTGGGAGACTTAGGTTGGTACCATAGGAAAAATTTTCTATTGATGTGCATATGGAGCATTGGACTGGGTTGCCTAGAGCAGGTGTAGAGTTCCCAATACAACCTTTTTTAAAAGAAAAGCTTAAACAGCAGTTTTGCAGGAATATCTTAGGTGGTAGAGCTGATCCTGTCCTGGGCCAGGGGACTGACTGGGGGGCTTTATGAGGTTGCAGCTGGGCTTGTAAACTAAAGAGTGCTGGAACAAGGGTCTAAGAACCTGCACATTTAAAAGACTGTCCACATTGTTTAATTGATAGCGCTCATGCTAGAATAGCTTATTCCGGTGCTCAGAGCATACTCCTAGATAATGCTTTTGGATAATATGAGACATATATATCCCTCTGTGCAGTATAGACGAGGTCACATTTGGGACAGGAAGGAGTTTATTTTTATGGAGACAAGGAGTTTTGTGCCACTGGCTGTCATTGCCAGAAAACAGACTCCTTGTCTGCCTTATTACCAGTCTTGTCTGTCTTCTTAGCACAGACACTTTCCTTCCAGCCCTGCAATCCAGCCTTTAACAAAAAGGAGACATTTATGAAATGTCAGTATTAAGCTCACAGCAACTTTCAGAGTCTGTTTTGGTTCAGCCGCTATTGTTTGTCTCTCCTCTGAACTTATCTTCACAGCACTGGTTTCACTGATATATCACTGCTGACTTCAGAGAAGATTGTCCGAATTTACATTCACCAGGACTCAGAAAACAGCTTCTTTAAGGGGAAAACCTGGTCTGTTGTTTTCCTTGTGTACAATGGGTGATGTAGAAAGAGCTAAGGATGTGGATGATGCAGAAAGAACTAAGGATCAACAGCTTTATGATCTATCATGGAGGCAAAAATACAGAGCTAGGCTATTGACAGCAAAGTACATAATCAGTAGTGTATTTTTGGAAGCTGGAAAGAATGCCATTAACTTCACAAGAAAGGTGGATACTTTCCAGTCTCTCTCTGTTTAATTTGTGTGGTCAATTTTTAAAACTTGTGCATGTCAGGAGACTTGCACAGTACAACTTCTCACCCAACACAAATCCTGCTTCTATTCAGTGCATTAAGAAGGACAGCCTGCGTTGTTGGTGGGATTAGGACCCCTGGGCTACAGACAGGCTGGCCCCCTGGGCTACAGTAAGTGATCCTGAGCCCTGTGGCATTAGTGGCCCAAATGTGTTCAGATGTTTTCCAGAGGTGTCCATGGTCAGTAACTAATAGTGCATACATGAGCCTTCCATTGCACAGCTGGGCCAACAGTTCCTGCTGGTTTCACAGGGGAAGAAAGTCTTGCTGAGGCAGGTATGGTACAGATGTTTAATGCATTGTTGTCCATAGTATAGGTGGAGTTGGCAGACTTTCTCTACAATAACCCTCTTTCCAAAGAATGGGACTTCTGGAGCTGTGAGCCTGGAGGTGGCAGAACAGATCCATGATAGGACTTTACCTGTCATGACAGAGAAGCTCTCTGTGGCCTGGAATGCAAAATAACTGCTATGAACTTGATGCTTTTTCTTGGATAAACTGTGGATTTTCTTCTTTTGACTTTGAAGGCCAACCCAGGAAAGAGCTGTGATGTCATGCCACCCAAGACAGCCACTTGGTGAGGTGGTCTTTACAGGCTTTCCTTGGTGCTGTGGAAGGACAAAAAGGGTAAGAAGCCTCTACTCTAGAAGCTTCTACTCTAGAAATAACTTCCATGTGATTAGATATATGATGATATTATTATTCTCCTCAAAGAGAAGCTGAAAGACAGTGTTATGGAGGCCAGTTTTTTAGCAACAGACAGAGGGAAGGGAGTAAGACCACACTTGTTAGCCCTCCAAAGACACATTGGAGTTCATGTTTCCTGAAGAACACATTAGCCAGAGGAGAAAGCCTGAAAGAGAACAGGGCACTTTCATGCTTTTGACACTGATAGTTTGTCTGTGCCTGACAGATCCTGTAATCCTCTGAGAGTGGATGGTACTGGGCAGATAGGTGTTTCCTACAGAATGTCTATGATCTCAATACTTTTGTGACCCTAAGAAAGGCCCACAGAGTGTGATAAGTAATCTTGATATCTACAAGCATATGGAAACCCTCATCCATTCAATAACTGTAAACCTTCCTTGCTTTCAATGAGCATGTCTTCCCTTGTGGTTTGGGCCACTGGGAATCCTAGGGAGTCTCTGAGAACTGGATCCAGGCAAATATTCTCATCATTACAGAGGTGGGAAATGCAATCTACTACACTGAATGAATCCAGCTTGCAAATGTAGAGAAGTAGAAACTACACACTCTTCTTCATTCAGGAAGGATTTTTGTTTGTTCTGATGATTCTGAGACCCCCTGTCCTAATTCAGATCAGCACAAGCAGTCATAGTAATTTGACGTACTCATCTATAAACTAGCAGATGAACAAATTTTCACATAACGGGCTCAAAGGACATCAGCTGTTTCAGCTGTTTTTTAACAGAATTAGCTATAAGCAGCTGTAATAGGTTAAAAATGAGAGTATTCCTCTCCTTCACAGGTCTTGGTACCTTGCCTCAGCAGGTAATTATGTGATGAGTATCAGTGCCATCATGTGCACTGTTGTTATCACAAGCAGCCTCTGCAATCATCCGCTGTGTAGGTCTTATTAGACAGGCCAAGATGCAGAATACCCAGGAGCTTGTGATATTTCTCTTGCACCTTCTCCTGTAGTATACCGTTTCTGTTATACACGTGATAAAGGAATAACATCATCAGCAAGAATGAGGATGCTACAGAGGATGCAAGCTGTCTTTCCTACCAGTGTCCCAGTTCGTGGATGAAGGGGGACATCTTCCAAGCTCCCGCATGGAAGAAAGATCAATCCTCTCTGAGGGGTACAGAAATGTTCCTGCCATAGCAGGGACTCTGTTGGCTTAGTGGTTCTCCTCTGTCGGCCATCCTCAGCCCCTTGAGGTGTACCACTTCTGGGGCCCAACAGGAAAATCAAGGGGTATTATATTTATTATATATACTAAGACTCTTGGGTCTGAGGTATAAAAAGGTGGGGCTACAGAAGACAGGTACCAAGGAAATGTGGTTCCCACATTTGTTGCCTGGGTCAAGCTGGGTCTTAAAAATCAGACCCTGGCTATCAGGGACCTGTGCTGGGGCTATCTTGTGGTAGACTCAGCCAGTGTTACTTTGGTTTGGCTGGTGTCAGGAGGGTGTCACCATGGGGGTGTCCTTCTTCTTACCCCACAGTCACCAGGGTGGGGAATGTTTTGCTGGCAGACTGGAGGGCCTTTTGGTGGCAGGGGAGCTTGGCTGAAGGGGGAGAGCACAGAGAGGGGCCAGCCAGAAGACCAAGGATGGATTAGTTCCTGCATTTTGTAAATGTGAAGGCTTGCACAGAGCATTTCCCAGAGGAGAAAATTAGATAGGCTTTTTGAGACAGCTTGTGAAGTTTGGCACAAAACCCCCATGTCTCTTAAAAATATGTTTCTTTTCTAAATCAGAAAAGCATCTTTTTGTACATAATGCTGAAGCTTCTCACGAATGGCAGATCTTGTACCCTGGGATTTTCTTACTCCCTTTCTTTTGAACTCTCTGTCAGGATGGATATAAGCAATAGCTTCAGTGTTTTACAGCAAAAATACAGAGGTTTGGGTTCTAAAACTGTTAACAACCCACAGATAACTAACACCCATTTATTAATAGTATACCAAGAAGAATTACATTTCTCTTCCAATCCAGGGTTTCATTAAGGCCTTCTCTGTTTCTTGAAGTTCAGAAACAATAATTTGCAAAGAAACCTTTAATCACAACAAAGGAATTGGATTCAGATTTTTTTGTAGCGTAGGAGAAGAACAGATGGTTTGTGGGAACAATTGATTATTCTGCAATACTGTCTCTTTAAGTGACTCTTTCTGCATGAAAACTGCTAGATTGCCAACGCTGGGCACATGAGGACCTGTGTTTACACACAGCACAGGCATGGTCAAAGCAAATATTCTGGCTCAGTCTTAGTCTGCATCGTAATTGGTACCGAGCTGTTGAACAGCACTGAACAGAGCTTGAGACTTACACTTACAAAGAAACTGCAGGGTTTGGGAATTCCATTTCACACACAAACAAATGCACCTATGAAAGAAAATTCTTGCAAATCAGGATTTTTTTCTTTGTTGTTTTAATTTGGGGAAGCACTGATACAGACTGTCAGACATGAAAAAATCTTCTTGGGACAGCAACAGCTGCCAACTGAGATTAGCACAGGTGATATGGAGGAAACCATAAGTGACAGGATACTAATTTCATTCAGCAGGTACCAGAGCATCCAACACCTGGGTTCGACTGTATTTTAATAAACTGAGGGTGGATCTCAGAAGAGACTTCCTACTCCTTAAAGCAGTAAGAATATGGAACAATATTCCCATGGGGATAGTGGGAGGGGGGGGGGAAAAAAGCAAACTATTTTGAGGTTGAACTGGGTACATATCGAGCCTTCTCATTTTAATACATCAAGAGTGTCTGTGTAGCTAAAGTGTGTTTTGTGAGCTGGATGAGTAAATCTGTTAAAGAATTAAAGAGACAACACAAGAGCCATACAGACTCAGAGAAATCTTTAATTACCTGAACTTGTTGACTGCAGCCTGTGATTTCTGACAGTGAAGGGCAGCACAAGTACCCTCGTGTGCTGCACCAAAGGAGCCAAGCGGGAACTCTCCCTTGACCAAATCTGCAGCTGTGATGTTAAACTTACCTGAAAATGAATATTTCTTTTTTCAATTTAAATGTAATTTCACTATCCTTTAGACTTTATCTTAAAAGCTAATGGGATGACTTATTTAGGACTGTGGTGGGTTGATTTTGGCTGGTGCCCACCAAAGCTGCTCTACCACTTCCCTCTTCAGCTGGACAGGGGAGAGAAAAATATAATGAAAAGCTCATGGATCAAGATAAGGACAGGGAGGGATCATTCACTAATTAACCTCCATGGGCTGCAGGGGGACAGCCTGCCTCACCATGGGCTGCACCAGGGGCTGCAGGGGAATCTCTGCTCTGGAGCCTGGAGCACCGCCTGCTGCACTGACCTGGGTATCTGCAGGGCTGCTCCTCTCACATGTTCTGACTGCTCTTGCCCCGGTTTTTTGGGGATTTTTTTTTCCCCACCCTTCATAAATATGTTATGCCAGAGGCACTACCGCCATCGCTGATGGGCTCGGCCTTGGAGCCAGCCAGCATTGGCTCTATCGGACATGGGGGAAGCTGCTGGAAGCTTCTCACAGCAGCCACCCCTGTAGCCCCAACACTACCAAAACCTTGCCATGCAAACCTGATACTGAGGACTAAACTGCTCTGTAATCATCCCTTTGATGAGGAATGATAAATATTCAACAGGGCAATTGTCACAAATTAAAATAAAAAGAGATTTAAAAACCAAACAAAAAAAGTATTTGGAATGGCAAACAAAGAGAAATCGGGTAAAACTTCCAGATCAGCCATTTAAATTCATTCCCTCCCACCACCAGAGATTTTCTAGTACTTATAAAGAAAATATATGCTGAAAGATAAAAAGGAGAAAAAATAGAATAATAAACTGCAGTTGCACATAAAAGCAATAAGTGGGAGTACGGGATCATATTTGTAACTATTTTCTTATCACTAAGTAGGGCAAAATGACTCCAGAAAGGCATGGGATTATTTAAACCATGCTCATATTTTGCTGATTTTTCAATATAAAATTTCCTTAACAAGAAAAATATCAAGACAGATTGACCCAGGGTATTAATGGTAAGAAAGCCAGTTGCTGTTTTTATATTACTGATTTGCTTTTGAATCAGTTACTTAGCATAGGATTAATTTACTTAAATTATATACATATGAGCTGATAACTTTAGACTCCCTTTATATTCAGTGAACAAAAAGGACGCTTGTAGAGTGCAATTTATTGCACCCTTATGTAGACCTCTGAAATAGGTTGATGAATTGCATTCTCAAAGTGCCAGTTTCTCTATCACTCCCCCTCCTCAGCTGGACAGGGGAGAAAAAGATATAATGAAAAGCTCGTGGTTGAGATAAGGACAGGGAGAGATCACTCAGCAATTACCGTCATGGGCAAACCAGACTTGACTCAGGGGAAAAAGAATTAATTTATTACCAATCAAATCAGAGCAGGATAATAAGAAATAAAACCAAATCTTAAAACACCTTACCGCCAACCATAGCTTCTTCCTGGGTTTAACTTTACTCCCAAATTCTCTACCTCCTCCCCGCAAGTGGCACAGAGGGACAGGGAATGTGGGTTGCGGGTTGTGTTTCAAAACCATGGTGCTGCATTGACCCAAAAGCACAAATTCCTGCCTTCAGTCAGGGTGTGAGTTGGGAACCCAGGGTGCCAGGCCCTTCCTGTGTCCAGACACATCACTTCTACGTGATGCGGATCCCCCTGAGGTCTCCAATGCAAACATCTAGATCTCTGTGAGTCACCTACCTTCTTTTTACGGCTGTTTTTAGAAGAACAGGATGCATCTCAGATGCAGTTCCTCTCATCTTAAGGTAGGCAGCTACACAGGCACAAGGACTCATGCCCCAGGAGTGCCTGCTTCCTCTCACTGACCCCAAAGGGAGCCACAGGTGACAACCTCAGGTGGAGATGTCTTCTAAAGGCAGACTTGTCTCAAGGAGACAACTCCCTCCTTAAGACTTGCCTGATTTTAGTGGGGTTTGGTTCCCGTTGTCTATGCTATATTAACCATACACCAGTTGGAAGAAGCAGCACCTCCCTATTTGACATAGAGCTCTTGGGATTTAGTGACCTCAGGTATGCAGAAACTGCAGTAATAAAGTACCTAAAGTACATAATTTCAATCTGCTAGAGTTGAGAAAATTGCACTGCTTTCCCAAATTGTCCTCTACTTCCATCTACCATTTATTAATCTTCTCTTCAGCTCACTGCCTTTTTTTTAAACCCGGTCGTCTAACAGCAGATCTGCTGGGAAATACACCAGATAAATCACTGAATTCAATATAAATACAAAAGGAAGAACTGGCTGACATTTAGAGAGACTGACCTTTCGCCAGACAAGCTGGTGTGTGACTGAAACACTGCCTCATTCAAGGTTTTAAGAGGGTTATTCCACATAATAAATAATTTAAAAAAGAAAAGGCATTTGGAAAGCATGAAGAGGGAGGTTCTTTCATCTTGCCTGGTAACTCAAGTACAGGCTCAGTTCTATACTACTCTGTACTTTTGTATTATTTTATTATTGACAGATCATTTAAGCATTTTTGGCTTTCTTTGTCATCTTCAGTTCTCCCTTTTGGTTGTTTGTATCCATATGGTTTATCTTCATCTCTTCTTCAAAGGTCATTTCATAAAAATATTCTTAGAAACCTTTTTAAAGCATTGTTTGCCCAGCCAGAATCAACAGCCTTGTTACTATAGGCTTGCATATTCCTGTTCTTATAGAATACAGACCGTTTGAAAGGTCTTTTTCAGAAAACTGAAAACAAAAACAATATCATTGTATAGAGAATACATTTAATAATTAAAGACTGTTAACCTTTTAAAGTCAAAAATATCTCATGTTCCTTCTGTTTTCATTTATTTTCATTTATAAATAAGTGGGTGGCTCAGCCAGCTAGGCACTCCCAGCATCTTGCACAAACTGTTCCAATTAGTTTCATTTTCAGTCCAATTATATTCCCAGATAAAACCAGGACAAAATGGAGTAGAAAAAATGTGCTTTAAATTCATGAGACAAGATTTTCCACAATTTTTCTTAAAGGTCTGGTCTTTTTCTTATAGAAATAAGTTACATTTCTCCTGTTGCCTTCAGGATCCTAATTTGTGAGTTAGGAAATTAGGAGCAGTCCTGATTAAAATTATCTATTGAAACCCAGCATCAGATAAACTGAAAATCTACATTTTTCCAGCATCAGTCAGTTGCTGAAACAACTGGCTTTTTAATAATTCCAAAGCAATTCAGAGAGACATTCAGCTGACAAGTTCAGGAGTGCAATGTAAAGCTCAAATTAAGGAATACTGTAATGAACACTTTTAGCCTAGGCCATTTCACATAACAAAAATTTGTATAACTATAATTTATAATAATATATCATTTCTAACTAATTGATCTCATGCACTTACCACCCACAATAACTCCAGTACTTACACCAGGTTAAAGTGACTTGTTCATGTCACCCAGGGACTAACCCCAGCTCCGCCCATCCCACTACATTTCATTTTTGCTTTTTTTCTTTTTCCTTTTCAATTCAGAGGTCAATTATCTGCACTTTCAAAAGCCACCCAGTAAAAACATGGTGACAGATGCAATTGCAAACTTTGCAGACCACTCATTGCTGAAAAGGTTGCCTTGTACATTTCAATTCACACTTCAAAAAGAAGTGTCCAATTTTTTTTTTCTTCTTATAAACTATGATGATTTAGGAAGTGACTAGAGATACATAGATCAGGCAAGAATGAATAGCTCTTTGAAGCATGCTTTCTAAATGGAACTCTCTAATCGGCATCTCTCCAACTCGCTTTGATACAGTTATTGGCCACTTGGCTGTATTTGAGTTCCATGCTGTTTTTCTAGTTGGATTGCAGAGCTCCCTCTCGTTCCTACAGAGGGAGGCTCAAGGCAAGGCCTTTGGGTTACAGACTTCAAGCCCTGCAATTCAGCATTATTCAGAGACTGCATCTCTCTACGACGTTGTGCAGCCTCTCTCAGCAGTAAGTTAAGGCTACAGTCCAGCTCTGGCCCTGAATTCAGATTTCAAAGACACGGAGGACAACTTGTCCAACTGCTTTACATGCAATCAGACAGATAGTCAAAATTACCTTCCCGTTGGGGTACGTGGCAAACTCGCCTTCCTGTTACCCTGATACAAGTTAAGGTTTCATGGCAAGTAAACATTGCTTCTGTTCATTTCCATCAGCATCACTGAGAAGTGGGTTTGGCCCATGTCCAGAACAATTTCACAATACCATAAAGAAGCAAAAAAGCCCCTTTTTCATGCCCTGATGATTTTCTCACTTCCTGAATATTATATTACTGTGAATTCGAGCATAATTAAGGTTCCCGTTGCTTCACCCGTTGCCAGCAGAAGGGCTTTTATTCCATAATTGCTTGTTTTTCAGTGTCCATGAAAATGATTGTTTGCATTCACATTACTGGGATGCAGAAGAGCATGGAAGAGGAAGCATTCCTGTATATAAATCTGCAAGCACCTGCAATGTCAGAAATACCGTGACCAAAGCTTAATGAATTCTGCAGCTTTAAAAGAACACATCTGAAGAAAATTCTATGTTTCTATGATAAGATCCCTCTTCCTCATGGTGTTGCCTGCTCAGCTGCATTATCCCCAATTACATCTTCAGCGGTGGGGATAGCTCTTGGAACTGTGGTTTTGGCAGCCGCGACAGCTGCTCGTGCATGAAAGCCAGAGGGCTTTTGAATCCAGTGTGCAACAGGAGAGAGCTCTTCCTCCCCATTTCTGTCTTTAAAAGCTGCAGTAGAATGGTTTAAGGATTGAGACTTCAAATGGCATCTGCTAGCCCAGTGCAAGGAGGGTCTGAGTGGCTGACAGCATTTAGACACGCTCCAAGTTTATAAAACTGGTGTCATGACAAGGGCCTAGATCTTCACGGGTATTGAGGTGTCTCTCCCATTTAGATTGGCAGGAGATGGATTCTGGCCTATTTGGCATTTTA
>NW_009259798.1:2451984-2464680 GCF_000687185.1 Egretta garzetta
AGCGGGAAGCAGAAGCATTTCAAGGGTTTTAAAATACTTGTAAACACACTGACCAAGCAAACATCTGAAAGCACTTAGCAGGATAACAGTTTTATCAATTCAGGTGCCAAAACAAAACACTTAAAATCAGATTCTGAAGAGGCTCACCCAAGTAAAAAAAATTTTTAAAAAAGAAAAGAAACCAAAAAACAACAGCAAAAAGTTTTTCTAAGTGAAATAAAAGCTAAGCATTTTTATTTAGGGTCGAATACCACAAAATGATTCCTGCAATGAAACTGTACCTTATCCTGAAAACCATGTAGTATTCCAGTCATGTATATTCAAAGAGATGTGCAAAGGATAATTGAGATGACTAGGCTAAAGAGGAGCTTTTTTTATACATGAAACTTAGCAGTTTGGCTTATTTAGCCGAGCATGATGAAGGCTGGAACAAGATATTTTCTGCACAAGCATAGCTGGGGGATGAACAGAGAAGTGCTAACAGAAAACACATGCATGCACAGGTGCAAAGGTTGGGCATCCATGGGTCATGTACACAGTTTGGCAGGTAGGAGACTTTCCCACCATCACAGGAGTGAGGCTCTGGAAAAAAAGATCCATTAGGATTATCAAGGACAAAGTCTTCATGGGCGTTATGTTGAATGGTGGCCTGTTTGTGAAGGCTATGCCAACAACCACAGAGGACAAAGCGTCCACCAGCAAACTGGTCTAATGAGTGTATCCAGGCTCTGGAGTGTGGGGCCATGCAGATGATCTAAATGCTTCACCCAAGGAGAGGCAGGGATCCGGGGATGCGCTCAGTCACCTACCAGCTGATATCTCGGATTCACTGACTGTGTCAGAAGCAGTATTTGAGAGAAAGCCAATGCTTGCCACTCTCTAGGAAGGCACCCTCTGAGGCAAAGAACCACAAGTACCACATCTGGTACACTGGGTACACTAGGCTGTGTACTGGGTACACATCCGGTACACTAGTCATGCTGTGTCCAGTGAGTACAGGGAGAAATACATGGGTAGAACCAAGGTCAGAAGCACAAAGCTCCAATATTGACAATCTAATTGCTAAAAACCGTCTTTCCAATAAAAACAATTAAGTAAATTCATGCATATTCCTGGAGTGAACAAATCTGTGTTTCTTCTCAACAAATAAAAAGGTCAGTGAAAAAAATACATGGAGTTTAGAAGGAACCACTTAAAACCTAGATTCTAACACTTTTCTGCTACTGCTGGTAAAATGCCAGCAAAGACTGAATCTAAATTGATACCAGAGAGAAAATGAGAGGCATTAGGGGCTGAGTGCCTAATTCCTGCGTTCTGGCACACTGCCGTGCTGTGATTTTAAAAGGTGGGGACTGGCTAATCATTCACAACTGTGTTCTTAAAAGAAAAGATTATCCAACTCCTGCAATGGCAACCCAAGCAATATCACAGATTAGAGGTAGCAACAATTTACCTTCCATATTTAGCACTGAACATCTTGCATTAATTTTATGGAAATAGAAGCATCGTGAAAGTAATTCGAATCATGTTCTCTCTCCTCACTTGGGAAATGGCTGAGAGCACTGATCGCTGCCCTTGCCACTCACCGTGAGCTGCTGTAGGAAGATACAGGGAGACATAATGCCTGAGCTAAGCTGTGCATGGATTCATTTAGGAGATAACATCTTCTCCTCAGATGCACAGTCACCAGCATATGCTATGCATTGAGGAGAAATATATAAAGGCAACGCAGGCTCAAAAAGTTTCTTACAATGCAGGATGGACACTAAAAATTCTCACAGGAAATATAACATGTGCTTGTCCTATTCCTTTATTTTTTCCTACAAATCTGCTTCAGGGCATTGTCAGAGAAATGAGCATGTAATTCAGGGAAGTTCTGCAGTTCCTATTGTGCAGCTCAGCTTCTTTCTTTTTTTTTTTTTGCCTTTTAGAGGCTAAGCTTAGTTTAAGGAGGTAAATTTTGTGATAGTCTATACAGTGTCTCATCTGTCCAACCTGCCATTAACGGGAAGAACTGTGGAGACAGCAAGGGAGCCCATGGAGGCAGAGGCTGTCCAGAACTGTCGCAGTGATCATGCGTACAAGAAGCACCATTTCCAGCCTTTGGTAAGGAGGCACAAAGCCAGACACAGAGAGAAGAGATCCTGGGAAAGAGAGTAATGAAGAAACTAGGGGAGTGCATATGGAAAGATCGATGTAGAAAGGAAAAAGGGAGTGAGACAAAACCTTGAGATGGATGAGAGGGGGCAAAATGAAAAAGGAGAAAGTAAGACTCGTTGGAAAAATACCACCAGCCAGGAAAATAGTAGTGAATGAGAAATCAGCAAAAGATAAAAGCAAACTTAAAAAGAGAAGCCAAGATGAGAAAGTGAAACACCAACCTTACCTACAGAAGGGAGTGAAGAAAAACACCTCTTCTAACCCACCTCCTCTCTGAAGCCAGAACAGGTATCAGAAGCCAGCTTTCGGGGGGAGAAGAGGTGGCTGCAGCCCCTCTCCCCCCAGCCAAGCTCACGCCACTCTGCCCGCCCCCCCCCAGCCTGGCACAGCCACGCTCTCAGCCCGGCATGGGGAGAGCCACGGAGCACCTCAGTCCTGCCCAAAAGCATGGGCAGGAACCCCTCCGCTGACTTCCAGGGACACCAGTTTGCCACTTCTCATTCACTGTCCTATGCTTTTCCATATTTTTCACTTAGAAGTGCACTGTGACAGAGATAAGAAAGATACTGACTTTAGGTTTTACATGCTAAGATAATATCAACTTCTGTTTCAGCATCTTAAATGGAAATGAGAAAAACTTACCTGCAGGAATGAACCTGTTAAGGATTAAGGGGATTAATTGGAGACAAATCATGTCCTTCTATCTATGACTGGTATTGGATTTTTCACTTTCAGAGACTCTTCTGTTTAATCTCCTGAAGATATGTTAAGTTAAAAAGAAAAATGAAAAATATCTAGAGCGCAACTTCAGAGCTTGTTTTATCACAAAGTCTCAGGAAAAATAGAAAGTGCTCTTTGTAGGTGCCAAGTATCTCACCTCAACCAGCTACAGATCAGTGAGGGGGGTTGTTTTTGTTTATTTTTTTTTCACTTAAATGGCATCAATTTGTTTCTGACTGTCAAAAGACCGTCAATTAAAAACAAAAACAAGGGAAGAAGAAAGAGTGCTGAGAAGCAGAAAGTGCTTCAGCAGAGAAGAGCATTGCTTTGAGGGTGAGAAATATATTCTGACTTCACCGTGCTGCACTGCAGTGGAAGAGTAGACTTACTGGAGCTAAGAGGGTGAGTTTGTGTATTATAACGTAACTTGTGTCCCTGGGATTTATTTTCACAGGTGTAAGGCTACAGGGGAGCATGTAAAAAGGTTAAACAGCTCATTTTAGAGTCTCTTTTTCCCAGCAGATTCACAGGAGCCCAACCTTAAAACTCACTCTCAGCTGTTGACGTGCCCCAGTCACAGCCAGGCTGCAGGAGCTGTGGTGCCCAGGGTAGCAGCAGAAGTCCTCTGCTCTGCACATCCTCTCGAAAGGGACCAGAGCACACTCTCTTCTGCAAAAGGTGTGTTGGGGGGGTCTGTTAGAGAGTGCTGGCCCTCCACGTGCTGGGAGGACCTGTGCAGCAGGAGAGAGCATCTCTTGTCTTGCACAAATCAACCTCAACGCCCAAAGCCCAAAGCCAAGGCACTGCAACTGTCTGGCTAACTGGGGGCAAGCAACAACAAAAGCACAACCTCTGCTCCGGCAGGGCTCCCTCACACGGTGTGGGCACGTTTTGCCACTATGAGAGATAGTAAGACACCTTACAGCTATATGAATCCTTAAACGCAGGAGCCTGTAAACTGGGCACAGCAGGGTTAGACACCTTGGTGACTAGGTGCCTTGGAAGGCACCTAGTTGCTCAACTTGGGCAACTTAAGCTCAAGGTAGAGAAACAGAAGAAGCGGACACCTCATTTCCTAGGTCAGTTCTTCAAAGCTGCGGAGGTCAGTCCCAGTACATTTGTACGGCACCTTGCACAGAGTGATCTTCATGTCAGCAGCTCCCGCTCCAAGCTTATGCAACTGCAAATGCTTATTAATAAACTGTATCAATTTTGCATCTCACTCTCTAAAACAGGTTGCACCTCCTCCCACCCCCAGCCCAATCAATCAAAAGCCCTTAAAATAAGTCTTCTCATTCATGCTTATAATCAAGTCTCAGAGAGAAAATAACAGTAGGTATTCGCTATCACACAAAATCAGGTTATTATCCCCAAATTCTGCCTAGCAGAACATAAAAGATACATTTTTGTCTATGCTCCTCTCAGTCTTGGTGTTACTTCTTTCTCTGACCTTGCTCCTTAATCCTTCATTGGTGAATGTTATTTTGAGTTCAGTACAGCATTTGTTTATTACCTGTATTACAGAAGTTTATCTTCTATCACTGTGACAGATGATTCCCATTGCTATTCACAGACCATGCCTGAGCATGGTAATGGGTACAAGTTACTCCTGGGGACATTCCAGCTGCACACAAGAGGAAAATCTTTCACAATGAGAACAATCAACCGTTGGAATAATCTCCCCCGACAATCTTCCCCAACATTGGGCATTTTTAAGATTCAGCTGGACAGGGTGCTTTTGCCAAGAAATGTTGGACCAGATGATCCTAGAGGTCCCTTCCAACCTCTTATTCTATGATTCTATCAACTGAGCAAGTCATTAGTTAGCAAATTGAAAACCAGTGGTGTGCTCTGAGTCACCACTTAATTCCAAACACAGATTTTATTGTATTGGTGCCAGTGATGTCATGTTTAGAATATCAGTTTGTAAAGTATGGGTTCAAAAAATGCCATAATGTCATTTCAGCAGTAACTGCATCACAGGAAGAAAATATTGCAACTGAAAAATTAGAGACATTACATTGAAACTGTAGGTGGACTTGCATGTTCCTTGGCAGATGTAATCCAAAATCTATACATGTGACACAACTATTTTAACATTTCAGAGACCTGTACATACCAGACAGAAGTTTACTCACTGTACTTGGAAATGCAGCTCTATTAGAAAGCCAAGTATTTCAGAATTCCTACATAAATCACCACAGTCTTGACAGTCATAATGCAGCACACATTTGAATATAGGCACTATAATTCTTTGCAACTTGTCTGGAGGTTCACCTGGGACATAGCCAGGGCTGGAATGAGTTCACACACCTAGAAGAAAGGTCACGTATATTCCAATAGGAAGAATGAAGAGACCTAAATTGCCTCTGCAGGAGACCTTTGATGACTACATGTGACAAAATGGGTCATGGCATGACTACCTGGAGGCTTATCCAGCCATGCAGTGTGACCCACTCCTGTGGATAAACAAGGACATTTGGGGAAGGGGGAAGTGAGAAGCAGCATTTGTTTGAAGAAGTATTGTTCTGAGCTTGAAAATTTTAAAATACAATCATAAACCTCTATATTTAATATCACAAAAGGGGCAGGAGGTAGGAAAAAAGGAAAAGTGAAAAACATTGGAATATTTTAAGGTCCCTCACTGGCTGATTGGTTGAAATGAACATGATACAGGGACAATGTAGAGTCACAAATTTCTGGTGTATAGTACATTCCCCAAGAGTCACTCCATTCATTCCCAGGAGATCTACCTAAAAAAACCCAGCAGAATTCCTAGAATTGCACGTCAGAGGAATATATATATATATATTCCTTCAAATGATCTTCTTTCGTGTTGTTTGTCATAAGAAATATCACATTTTTGATCTTTCAGACTTAAAAGTTGTCAGTAATTACAATTCCCCTTGTGTTGTCTGACAGAGGTGAAGTAAAGGGCAGGTATTAAAACTCGCCAGCCTTAATTAAAATGTTTCCAGAATCATGCTCAGAGAGATGAGTTTCTCTTAAAAAATGAAATATTCGTTTTTAATGTTATGACATTTCCATCCTTCTTTTTTATTATACTGTTCAATCCATTAATATTTCCACTGAAACTTTTCCATTAAATAACCATAGTCCACTGCAATTACGCTTGCGTATTCTGTGCATACAATACCAGATAATAAGGCTCATATAGTTTTATCTTCATAGTTCCATTAAAGATAATAATAGTGTTTAATGGTTTCATCACCTCTTCACCGACAAATAGTTCCAACTGTACAGCTGAAAAGCACACAAGGGGAACCATGCTTGCTCCAAAGGAAATGAAAAAGGAAAAGTGGACAGAAGGGAGTATATTATTTACCAAAAGGGTTGTCAGGCTCTGGAATGGGCTGCCCAGGGAGGTGATCGAGTCCCCATCCCTGGAGGTATTTAAGAGAAGGATAGATGAGGTGCTTAGGGCCATGGTTTAGTGGTGGGATGGCAGGGTTAGGTTAAAGGTTGGACTTGATGATCTTAAAGGTCTTTTCCAACCAAAGTGATTCTATGATTCTATGATAAGGAAAACAGAATTGTTGAAGACCTACATACTGCTAACAACAGTGAGAGTTGTATATCCCTGCATAGTGGCAAAGTAAACCTGTAGAGTTCGGAGAAGCTCCTCAGAAAGGTGGGACATGGTGTTACAGGTAAGGCACAGCTCAAGCTGCTTGCCCCATTAAGGACATAAAATTAGAGAGGACAGAGTGGTTGGGAATGAAAAATAGGTGGAGCTGAGGTCCATGAAACTTCCAGGTCTATGACGTGCCGCACACAGACTAGAGAGAAGCTGCCAAAAGAGGAAAAATCTTATTCAGGGGTCGTACCAAGAAGTGCCAGTGTCCACAGTCCTCCTCCCTGAAAGCCTTCGCTGGCTCAGAGCCCGTCATCGCTTGCGCACCAGATGCTTAGCTGAGGTCCCAGCCACCTACTTGGAAAGGGTGAAAGAGAGCACCCGTCCCTGCTGGTGCCCTGGCTGCTCACAGGAGCACGGGCAGCTCGGCCCCACTAACATACAGCACGTGAAGCACCGACGAGGAAGACGTCCTAAACCACCTCCACGTGCGCTGCAGCTGCTGCATAAATGTGCCATGCTGGTGGTGCAGGAAGCCCTTCAGCCACCTATCAATGCCAAAGTCTCCATGCTAGTAAATGGTAAAGGAGCTTTTATACAACACTGGTCTGTTGATCTGTCTTCTCAGTTAAATCACAGAGATTATCTTAAATAAAGAGACCCTGGTAGGGGAAGAACAGCCAGGAGTGTCTGAGGGGCTGCAGCAGGGGTTAAATACTTTTTTAGAAGGGAATCCTTAACGTGTACCTCTCTGGGTGTTTTCTTCAGCAGTTTCCCTGTGACAGGGATGGCTGTGCGTTTGGAGAGAGGAGTCGAGCCAGCAATGATTTTGAAAGACCCTCAGGGATTAATTGTTCGTGCAGAAAACAGCACTGCTTCAGCCACGTGCCTGCTTGAGAATCCATCCCCAGTGGGACATTCTTCTCCTGCAGACAACCTTCTCCAAGGGCTCTGGGTACAGCTGCTTCCTTCTCTGACTCAAGTAAAGATATTTCCAGTCTCCATTTATAACTCATCAAAATTTTTTTCACTGCCTTCTGCTAAGGAATGTGTGTGTGTGAGTGGGAAAGGTGTACGTACAACCCAGAAGTCTTGTCTTCAGGCTCATCTCTTGATGACTTTTTTCTCTTCCCTCAATTGTCCTGAGACCAGAAGGGCTGAGGGAAAAGCCGTGGTTTCTTACTCCAGACTTTCACACCCCAGCCTGGTGCTCTGTGCCTGCCAGCCCTGTACCTTGCCGCTGCATTGCAATGAGGTCCTGAGGCAGAGCAACCACACGTCTCCCCCAGTCTGAGTTTTAATTGCCTTTAGCAATGGTCCGGTTTCACTCATGCCTGGTCTCGTTGCACATAAAATGGAAAAAAATCTCACATTTTCAGCTCACGTAGCTGGATTCTTTACTATGGATGAGGCCCCGAGTAATGTATGCACTCCATAAATAGTGCGTGAAAGCTGCCTAGAAAGATATACAGACAGAATAGAGGATTGTTGTAATCAAAAGAGACACCTGGACTCTCAGTCTGAAAGCAGAGCTCTGTCCAAAATAATGGTTTAAAAAGTGCACCTCAAAGCATGAATTCTGTGCCTTAGAAGTGCCGTCTCCTGCATTTCACTAGACCTGTTTGCAGTTGCTGCAAGATGCCATTTCCTTCAGACAAAAGCAATGCACAGTGAATGTCAAGATCAGTGGTGCTGGGCTGACTGGGGGAGACGCTGTGCTGTAATCTATGCAGCTCTGCATTCTCTCTCCATCCAGATTTCTAAAACTGCCTCGCTCCAGAGAGTATCTATAGTATATTTTAGAATTAGAGCCCCAGAGGGCACCATTCAGTCAATACAAAATGCCATCAAATCACTTGGAGTAAACATTTTGTTGACTTCCCTGGCCTCTTATTTTATTTAGTAATTTAGTTTTTGGATATGTACAGATGAAGCAAGCTTTGCTTAAATATATGGACTGGGTTTTTTTCACAGGGGTGATACCGCTTCACTTTTTAAAAATCAGCCTTTGTACTGTGAAGTCTGTTTGCAGCTGCAGTAGAGCCTGCAACCAGTATATAAACCAGATCTCCACAATCTATTATGGTTCCAGTGAATGCAAGGAGAAGCAACGTTTTGCACCAATGAAAAATTTGGTCAATAGACTTAAATGGTAGACTTCTCACAACTGAGTCACGCATTTGTAATTGCATGATTGAAGCAACGAGGAGGCATGGGAACTTGTGAGGTGACTACCATCATCTGCCTTGCTTTCAGCTTGCACCTAACCCATGGTGCCTGGGTTTATCACCAAGCTTTGGCAGCACTGCCATAGGGCTTTCTTGGCCATTTTTGCTGACCCTTGGCAAAACCCCAGCCCCAAGAGAGTCATTTGGAATTGGGCTGCTAATCTGAGGGGGTTTGGTTGCCTGGGCTCAGGGTGAGATGAGAGAGGGCAGCCAGTGGCCTTGAATGAAAGAGCTGGAGGCAGCATCTGCAGATGCTCTCCCCACCTTTGTGGGCTTCTTTTAAGCTGAAGGTCTTGCACTTTGTCCTTAGCAGAGTTACACCACAGCATCGGCACAGGTATGTCTGCATCCAGTCTCACACTTCCCTGATCTGGACCGGTGCGCTTGGCTCCCTGGTGTGACTGGGACCTGCCCCGCTGCTGAGGACTTGCTGGGTGCTCACCAGACTCCCGTCAAACCCCATCTGCTCACCCTGCTCCAGTGCTGTGGAGAGGGAGGCTGCTGCCCTGCCAGCCCAGCATTGCCCCGGGCTCTCAGCTCCCCTTCCCTGCAGAGCAGCCTGCCCTTGCTGCTCCCTGACAGCCAGAAACAGAGAAGAGGAAATTTTCACCCCAGAAATCAGTTTATCACACCTATTTGCTGGATGCTGTTCCCCCTTTTTCTCCAGTTTCCCCTAGGCCTGCTTTTGAAATCCATTAATCCGATGGCCTCCAAGGGGTCAGCTCCTCACAATCCTTCTCCTTTAAAGTTGGAGAGGTTTTTCTTCAAGTATAGTAGAGGTGAGTAAAGGTGACCCCCCTCCCTGGCCCTCACAGGCTGACTAAGAATGAGCCAACTGAAACAGAAATTTGCAAAAAAAAAAAAAAAAAGGAAATAGTTTAGACTAAACCAAAAAAATGGTCTGCCAGGCTGCACAATAGGTCAGACTAAACCAAAAAAATGGTCTGCCAGGCTGCAGACGCACCCTGACAGTCTGCAGACTGCCCCAGGTAGCCTCACCTCTGGTTCAGCTGCAGG
Organism: Egretta garzetta; assembly: GCF_000687185.1. Lineage (NCBI taxonomy): Eukaryota > Metazoa > Chordata > Aves > Pelecaniformes > Ardeidae > Egretta > Egretta garzetta. Next base: position 2,461,705 of record NW_009259798.1, read on the forward strand.
TCAGTAGCAAGCACCTCATGTCTTAGAAACTAAAGATTTTTGCATTACAGAGCAATCTCTGCTTGTTTATTCCTCAGGAGTCATCTGGGGATTTTGAAGGAGTTTGTAACCATTAATGAAGCAAGTAACGATAAGCAGTCATAATCCACTTGCAATGTACTGTATTTTAACATGCAGTCCCTCAAGTATCAATTTAGCTCCAGTAACATTCTAAAACAGATAAACATGTGTTTATCCTCAAAGCCCAACAACCTTTGTGGGCTTTCATATCTTTTAAGACATCTCCTATCCTATACTCTTCTGCAGAAATTCCTTGATTTATTCCTTTCCCCATGCACGCAGCCCCCTGCATCAGATCACGCGGCAGCAGGGTGGGCAGCAGCGTGATGGGGGGCTGGCCCTGCGGAGCAGCACCTCGAACCCCACCTTCCTTTGAGGGCAGGCCTTGGCCAGGCAGGGCACTGCTGATCTCTGCACGGCATCTCTTTCATTCCTGCACCTCACGTGCCTTACACATCCACCGCTGGCCGGCAGATCACAGTGGAGGTGCTGGGGTACGGCTCTGCAAACAGGTGACCCGGTGCACAGCCGAGGGGGGAGCGGGAACACAAGCACCAGTCATGGGAACCTCTCCCCAGCAGGAGGGACTTGACAGCTCAGTAATGTGTAAATGTACAATGAGGAGACAGGCTCTTAAATACTTTTTTTTTTTTTTTTTTTGGCAAGCTCTAAGCTCCTCAGGGCAGAAACCAATTTATCGCTGTTTGCATGCACGTATGACAATTAGCACCACAGGAGCCTGATGCTCCAAGTGGGACCCCTGGGCCAGACTGCAAGCAACAAATAACACTAAGCAGCTCCCCAGCTGTTTAGATTTGATCTCTCTGTGTCCTATGTAAAAATACTTTGAAGCAAAGGAAGGAATGGGAGAAACTGACCACAGCACTTTGGTGACCGTGTTCAAAGTTGTAACATGACCGAGCCAAAAAAAAAAGTTTAGGCTTTGATTTTTTTCACTTACATTACACAGAAGTTACTTACAACGTTTATGGGTAAAGTATCTCCCAAAGGAGTAATCACTTCCCAATGCAAATTGGCAATTACCTTTAGCTGGTTTTAGCAATTTGAATTCACTCTCTGGTCCACCTCCAACATTCCTCCTTGCCATTTATTCTGCCTCCTTGCAGAACTGGTGCTTCCAGCTGCAAAGACCTGAGATGGACCAATGCAAGTTTTTGCTCTAATATTTATTAATGAAAGACACAAAAAAAGGGGTCTTTAAACAGCCAGCTTACAGAAGGATAAGCTAACATCTTACTGAAGAAACTGAAGGACTTCTGATGAATTTCATTATTTTCTGGAATAATTAGGCACTGGCACCATATGGGGGACATCAGGAAATTATTAACTCTAGCCATAAGGGCAAGGAAATCAGAGCAAACTGCAAACTGTTGCAAACGACAGGCTGAACATCTCTCGACACTCTGAGCTCACCTCAGTATGGAAACACCATCAAATCCTTCCAATTTCTCTGCTAACCCCCAGAGATCAGCAAGCCCAGCCTGGGGAATGGGTTACACCCCTGGAGCAACCTGGGATGCAAATGTGGCCCAGGCCAGCTCCACCTCCCCATCCCAGACAAGGTTTCTCCTACAGCCAGCTCCCTCTGCCAGGAGCCAGTCTCTCAGCTCAGCAGAGGATGCTCACCCCCCCTCTGCTGCCTGCGGAGCTTTCCCCTGAGCAGCACTGCAAACCAAGCCTGTGTCGGCCCCTAAAAGCTCCCTCACCTTCTCCCTCCAGAGAACAACCTTTCAGGAAGAAAGCACAAATCGCGTGTGAGAGATTTGCCAACCCAAAAGAGCACCTGGGCTTGCTGGGGTCTCATGTTTCTGCAGGGAAAGCTTAACTTCCATGACTGAGGGGTTATTAGTCTTTTCCAGTCTCAGAAAGCCATTTTAAGCCACAACTATGGTTTCAGACACTCCCCAGGGCAGACTCATCTGGCTCTGGAGGCTCAGTGCAGACATGAGAAGGATTCACTGGCATTTCCGAACTGGGATAAGTTCAGAGTACCTGGAGGCTGTTCAGTCCCATAGCTTGAATTCACGAATACTTCTCCCTTTACCAGGTATCCTTTCTGCCTGCTCTGGAGACATGCTGTTCTGGTGAGAAATAGGAGGCACGTCCTTCCATCCTGCCAGCCTGGTGCCCACAGCCTTCCCTGCTCCCACCTGAGAGACAGCACTGACACACTGTCCCTGCCTGAAGCTGCCACTTCCATCCAGAAGCCTGGAGAATTGCCCAAAAGGCCACATCAGCCCAAAGCACTAGAGGATGACCCATATAAAACAGCTAAAAGGTAGCAATATGATAATTTTGTAATAACATAATCATAGAATCATAGATTCATGGAATCGTTTAGGTTGGAAAAGACCTTTAAGATCACCGAGTCCAACCGTTAACCTAACACTGCCATCCCACCACTAAACCATGTCCCTAAGCACCTCATCTATCCACCTATCAACCAGCCCAGGTGAGGAAGACTGATTGCATTCTGTGCAGACATGAATTCTGACAGACAACTATGTTCTGACACACCTAATGGCAACCTACTCTTTAAAAAAGACATCTTCTTGTTCAGCTAAAATGCTTTCTGCTCTCTCCTGTGAGCAGAAAATCATAGAATCATAGAATCACTTTGGTTGGAAAAGACCTCTGAGATCATCGAGTCCAACCGTTAACCTAACCCTGCCATCCCACCACTAAACCATGGCCCTAAGCACCTCATCTATCCTTCTTTTAAATACCTCCAGGGATGAGGACTCTACCACCTCCCTGGGCAGCCCATTCCAGAGCCTGACAACCCTTTCAGTGAAGAAGTTTTTCCTAATGTCTAGCCTAAACCTGCCCTGGTGCAGCTTCAAACCATTCCCCCTCGTCCTATCATCTGTTACCAGGGAGAAGAGGCCGACCCCC
>NW_009259798.1:2464811-2465088 GCF_000687185.1 Egretta garzetta
TGTGTTCCAGACCCCTCACCAGCTTGGTTGCTCTCCTCTGGACATGTTCCAGCAATGCAACGTCTGTCCTGTAGCGAGGGGCCCAAAACTGAACACAGTATTCAAGGTGCGGCCTCACCAGCACCGAGTACAGGGGCACGATCACTTCCCTACTCCTGCTGGTCACACTATTCCTGATACAAGCCAGGATGCCACTGGCCTTCTTGGCCACCTGGGCACACTGCTGGCTCATATTCAGCCGGCTGTCAACCAGTACCCCCAGGTCCTTTTCCACCAG
>NW_009259798.1:2465593-2477308 GCF_000687185.1 Egretta garzetta
ATAGACTTGTGGATGTCCAGGTGGCATAGCAGGTCAAAGACTGCTTCCTCCTGGATTATGGGGGGTTTATTCCACTCACTGTCCCCATCTTCCAGCCTGGGAGACTGGGTACCCTGGGGATAACTCGTTGGGCCATTAAAGACCGAGGCAAAGAAGGCGTTGAGTATCTCTGCCTTTTCCTCGTCTTTAGTGGCAATGTTCCCCCTTGCATCCACTAGAGGATAGAGGTTCTCCCTGGCTCTCTTTTTGCTGTTAACATATTTATAAAAACTTTTCTTATTATACCTCCTCTACCCTTCTTTTAAATACCTCCAGGGATGGGGACTCGTCCACTTCCCTGGGCAGCCCATTCTAGTTCTTGAAAACCTTTTCTGTGAAAAAATTTTTCCTAATGCCTAACCTAAACCTGCCCTGGTGCAACTTCAGACCATTTCCCCTCATCCTATCGTCCGCTACCAGGGAGAAGAGACTGACCCTCACCTCACTACAGCCTCCTTTCAGGCAGTTGTAGAGGGCGATAAGGTCTCCTCTCAGCCTCCTCTTCTCTAGGGTAAACAACCCTAGTTCATGCATTATTTATAGCTACGCATGCAGGAGAGCTCCATGCTTAATCCTACCTTCTGTTATATCATCTTAATGTATATCATACAACTTATATCATCTAAGTTTATTTTTTCTTAGCACATCAGATTTTTCCCCAACTACAGCTTCTCATTCACATGCTTCCCTTGAGCTCACTGACTGCCATGGAAGAATTTGGTTTAGCATGCAGAACTGTCTTTGATCTTTAATACAGTTTTGTACTTGAATGCTTACTGATCACGTCATCTCAAAATCTAACACAATTCACGTGGAAGAGGTTTCACACCAACTCATTGTTGTTGGCAATGCTGGTATTGGATGCCAACTGAAGTAGCATCATCTACCTCAGGTGACCAAGGAGCTGTCGGGGTTTTCCCAGGCTGTGGGGGGTTTCCCCACTGCCATGGGTTTTCCCTGGCCCCTCTCCCCTGGTTACGCCGGAGGTCCTCTCACCACAGGCAGGTGCTCTCAGCCTGTATAACAGAGGGAGTAAAGACATAGTGGTTGAAGGCAGATTATCTTGTGAGTAGACACAAGCAGTGGAGGAAGCCTGAAGAGTTAGAAGACGAAGGCCCTGTATAATGTCTGTAATTAGAATCATAGAATCGTTCAGGTTGGAAAAGACCTTTAAGATCATCAAGTCCAACCATTAACCTAACCCTGCCATCCCACCACTAAACCATGTCCCTAAGCATCTCATCTACCCTTCTTTTAAATACCTCCAGGGATGGGGACTCAACCACTTCCCTGGTCAGCCTGTTCCAGTGCTTGACAACCCTTTTGGTGAAAAAATTTTTCCTAATGTCCAACCTTTTACATATATTACATACATGTGTATTTTATTTCATCATCACCAAACATCTAGCTAAATGCAAAGCATAACTTTAGGATAAAAAATATATTTAGGTAGCTAATTAAAATAAAGGCAGTAGCAGCGAACAGTGTCTTGAAAGAATAAAATTTATCCATTATACTGTTTAAATATAACACTCTCATGAAGTTGCTTCCTTCAAAGATCTGCAGTGATATTTCTGAGACAGGGTCTCAGATTTTAGTAGAGAGAATGTTCAATGTCATTCCTAAATAAGAACATCAACATACAATGCAAGAAACCACTCTTATGATATTTTTGCAATACTGGTATTAGCAACCATAGGACATTTAGATGTCTGATCACATTTAAATCTTAGTCTTCAACTTACATGTTTCCAATTTCTACAGAGGACCACCACTGAAACACCTTTTCCTTGTTGCCTGATGAAGCAGGATATCACTGTGACAGCTTTCAATATTTTATGTGCTTTAAAAGTACTGAATTTAGATTTAGCCAGAATATGGTAGAAGTCACTGATTTCAGAAGTCGGAGACGTTAGGAGAACATTTGCAAGCTAGACATGGTGGCTGCTAGCGTAGTTCAAATCTTAATGCAGAAGGTCTAAGAAGGAATATTTTCAGCTCTGTGAGGTTATGAGTAAAAATTAATTTCTTAATATAATAAAATTCATAGTCTTTGCATGAAACTTCTGTGGATCTTAATTGTATAATAAGACATAATTTATAATGGCTCATGACAACATGACTTAATATTTATTAGTGTGACTGCAGTTTATTAATCCAGACTTGTTTTATCTTTGTTGAACTAGCTTAAGTCTTTCATTGAAAAAAAGACATTAGAATGGTTTCTCCCTTCTCAAGCAGCACTGCTGAGTGTAAGGAGATCAGTAATGTTTGCCAGGCTTTAGGATTTATTGAGCTTTTAATAAAGATCATTTGTTTTGTTTTTTATCTGCCTAGAGAAAAACTTCTTTCTGCATGCAGCTGAGCAGTGGTCACAAAGTGGAATACACAGATTATTGTATTTCGGAGCAGGATGGACACTTGTTTTGAATCTAATCATGCACTGGTAAATGATAAATTAATTTGACCCTCAATCTGCTTGCTTTTCTAAAAATTAAAACTGTAGATAACACAAGAGAAGCAATTTAATACTTTATTTGTCCATTATGCTGCAGCTTCATAAAGGGAAAGCCTGTGTCTTCAGCACGCTTAGTGCCTGTAGTCACTTGTTTCTCTATGAAGTGAAAATAAACAAAATATCATGGGAAAGGCAGAATGTTGAATCGGTAGTTTAGTTCTTCTCTTACATTTCTGATATTAGCCACATCTGAAAGTATAGCAGTTGTTAAAAGACCACTGCCTTCTGAGACTTGAGGCAAATGCATTCACATTAAATATTCATTTCAGTAGTTCTGTACACACATATTTGAGAACGCACAGAAATGTACACATGCTGAAGATGATACAAAAAAACCATTCAGTTTGTGAAGGTAATACCATTTGCCTTCTGGGCAAAGCGAATGTCATATTTATAAATAAAAATGGAGAAGCAAGATACCAATCCATTTGGGGAAAAGAAAAGCCAAAAAACATTTAAAAGAAACGTCTGGTTTTTAAAATTTGCATGTGTTTTAAGTAAAGAGTGCTGGAAGGAAAAGATAGTCCCATGTGCAGGAAGAACCTGGATGAATGATAAAAGTAGCACACCTAAGAAGTTACCAGCCTCGAAACCCTCCAGACCATCTCCATCACATATTCATAAGGCCAGTAAGGTCAGAGCAGTGGAAAGGTTTGCTGGCAATGCAGAGCTGCCCAAAGTAGGAATGTCAAAGGTAGAGAGAGCAGCATTAGGAAGGACCTTAGGAAAATGAGTGACAAGGTGGTAGGATACCAGATGAAGTGAAATGTAGATAAGTGTAAAAAGACACGCATGATGGCAAACGATTCACGCATAAAATGCTGGCTTCTGAGCCGAGCATAACCACCCAGGAGTGAGGCCTTGGGAAACAGCAGCTGTTTCCTTAAAGCCATCAGCTCGGTGTTTGGTAGAAGTCAAAAAAAGGAAAGAAAATTAAAGGAAAAAATCAGGTAACCAATGGTTTCAAGGGGAAAAATGGGCAATTCCATAAAAGAGCGATCCCTTGGAGGTTACTGAACAGACAAACCAGGATGGGCAGGGGAAATCCTTTGAGCTGAAATTGGTGGAGGTGGGGTAAGGTAGTGGGAAGAAGTCTCACTCAGACTTCTGCTTTTATGCTTCCCTAGGCATCTGCTTACAGGCACTTTGGGGCTAGGTGGATATTTGCTCTGAGCCAGTATGGCCGATTCACATTCTTATGGGACACAGAAGGGCTGCATTAAGTCCCAGCTCATTCACAGAGATCAGCTATGCTCTTTGCCTGGTAACTTAATCTTAACCTTCAATAAATTTTTTCCAGACGCCTCAGTGAACGTAAAGTTTGTGGCCTTTCATAAGGACCTATGAAGATTATTCCGACTGGCTTTCAGTGAACTTTGCAGAAGCAGGAACGCTGTGAGCTTTTTAAACCAGGAGTCCTGGTCCTTTCATTCAGGTTGAGAGGCAGCCAGCACCCCTGTGGATGCTGGAAAACAATTATAATAGTAATTATTTGCATTTTAGTACCAAAATTATTAGCCTTACTGTGGAAATTCAATCTAGTTAAAAGTTGGCTTCTGTTCATGCAAAGTCTGAATTGCTCTGCTTTTCCTTGAAGCCTACCCGACAAGCAGCACGCTTTGTAAAGGTTACGCAGCAGGGTATACAGCAGTTTTATTCCAAATGCATATAATGAGAGGGTGTGAGAGAAATGGTTGAGTCAGACACAGCTTGCCATTTGTCGCTGCCTACATGGGATTAAGCAACTGACCTTATGATGAAAGCCCCATATTAGTAGATTATTTATGAGGGCTGTTTGATATTGGAGTAACATTCAACAAAAACGAACACTTAACTGTTGTGATATGAAGATGTATTTGTCCTCCTTTGCTTGACTGCAAAAAATTCCTATTGCACTTACACCTGATTAGCCCCATTTCAGCTGTTGATCCCTGCCTTGATGACATTGTAGGTGTACCCATATGGATGGGCTTGGGAGCCATGTTACAGCTTCTTTCCAGCCCTGGCCCTGGCCCTGCTTCCTTCTGCTTCTGCCTGGAGCCCTTGGATGGATCCTGGCCCTGGTTCGTTGCTTGCCATGCCAGGGGCTGTTGGACTCTGTTATCAGCTCCTGTGGGACTGTGCCTGTGGGTGAGGGCAGGGTGTACAGGGGGTCATGCCTGGCTCCCAGCTGGGCTCTGCCCATGGAGCAGCCAGCCCTCGCTGCCCCCAAGGCAAGACCTCCCTGTCAATACCATCAGTAATAATGGGCTGGCATTTTCACAACAGGTCTACTTGAGTTTGAGTAGATGTTAAGCTTCAATGAGTCTTTCATAGGACAATTATTATTTTCACAGCCCTCTGTGATAGTTACTAGGCTAAAACAGTCCTAGATGAAAGCAGAACTTTATGCAATAATTCCTTCATACCCTCAAACTTGTGGTTGCTCTATAACATATATGCAAGAGGGATGTTCTAAATCAAAGACGGAAGAGTGTGAAGAATTTCATGTTCTCTGCTAGTAGCTTACAACAGCCAACTCTGGTGCTAAAAGCGGTCATCATTCCCCCAGTTTTACCTCTGTTTTCAACTTGAAGACAGTGGATCTCTGCATATCCTGCAAAAGAGTAGGATTACTGCAACTTGAAGCTTCTTATATTTACATATGTTTGATCTGACTGTGTATAATTTATGTCATTCATGTTCTTTCTCCCAGTTGACACAGGTTCCATTTATTAAACTCTGTAAATACAAAATGGGAAACACAGGTCATCCCAATTCCATTTCTCCTTTGGCATCACTTTGCTGTTTCCAGTCCTCTAAGGTTCTCAGTTTCTCAGTGTCTTGTTGGCTTCACTGTGCTTTAGTATTCATCTTTCTACAGAAGAATCAGTGGGGTTACTCAGAGTTAAAGAGTTTAAAATGTCAAAGATGTCCAAAAAATCCTGCAGGGAACCTACGTTCTCCAGCATCTTCCATGTAGGATCTTTCTCTTTTAGCCCACACTCTTCTATTCACTAAATATTAAACATGCTGTTTTAAAAAGTCTTTTTTCTTTTGAGCTCCTCAAGTGAAGATAACAAAGGGACTCATCTAGGAAGTTTGATCCCTTTATTCAACTGTGCCATTTGGTCTAATAAGGCATTAAATGTAAGTGTTACCTGTACCCACAAGCATTGCTTCCCTGCATCCTTTGACCATGACAGTGGTAATTAACACTATTGCCCCTTAGCATTAAGTGAGGTGTTCTGTTTGAACTTCCAGGCTGATGCACCTGAAAGCCAGCAATGCCCAGGGCACCTGTGAAAGCTGATATTTAGGCTGTAAAGGGACTCTGTAAGAAACTAGGACTGCAGATTATTCTATTCCAAACATTTGGAACACAGTATTTTAGAAGAACAGCACCACTACCTAATATGAAAAAATAAACTCTCAGAAAGTCCTGGCTGAATAAAGCCCTGAGCAACTTGGTCTGATCTTGTAGCTGGTCTTGCTTTAAGCAGGAGGCTGGACTAGAGACCTCCTGAGGACCTTTCCAACATGAATGATCCTATGATTCAGTGAAAGTGAATCTCTCCCAAATCCAGAAGAAAGCACTGTGCAAGGCAGCTCCTTAACGGATATTTACTTTTGGAGGCAATAGATAGTTTCTTCTTCTGGAAATCCAAACCTTGTGGCGAAACACTTTTTTTCACTGATATACTCAGGTCATCCATTTACTTGATTTTCACATTCTGGAAGCAATCCAGATGCCAACTGTACACAGCACAGAGGAAAAGCAGGAAGAAAAGAGAAAGAAAGGAAAATTAAAAGAAGCTAAATAATGTTTTTACCACTCTCCTTTGTAACACCTAAAGGTTACTTACTGCCCAAATGAGATAGTATTTATGACATCTGAGAACTTACTTAGTATCTTCATGCTTTTAATGAAGATGCAAAGACGCTGTAAGTCAGACAAATGCACTTGCATTGCTTGAGAGGTGTAGCTTATGGATTCTTAGAAAAAAAGGGCTGATGGGCTTTTTGAACTGTGGCTCATGAACTGTTTTTACATTTCTGTGATTTAGCTTCATCTGAACACTTCAGGGCTTAGTCCCTACTGGAATCTTCCCTAGGAACTGATTATCTTAGGCTACCTATTTCAAGGTTTCTTGTCGCTTCCTTTGGATATAAAGGAAAGAAACATAGAGGAAGAGAGTGTTAGAAAGTGGTCCAAGTGTCACATTTTAAATTGTCGCTATGTCACATGCTATCTCTAAGAGGAGGGTATAATAAATTAGAAAATATGAGTTTGGCAAGAGGCTTGTATAATAAATATTTTATACAGTGAATACTGCTTTCAGTGCATAATTTAGATACTTTGGAAGAAGTCTTGCATCTGTTGTGATATATCCACCTCCAGAAAAACCCAGAATGCTTCATTCATAGCACTCAATGGGCTCTTGCCTCAGATCATTAAGGCTTTAAAAAAAGGAGATGAGAAGGGAAGAAACTCAATTCAGAGACTTTCAGGCATGGGCAAGTGTATAAGATGACAAATTGAGAAGAGCTCTCTCCCATCTCCCTTCATAAGACTGATGTCCACTGGAGGAGGATCAGGAGGTGAGCTCGGCAAGGCAGGGCAATGCCAGTAAAACAAAAGCACAGATGGCTAACTTTCAAAACTCATCAAGCCTAAGAGACTGAAGGTTATTATTTGTTCCCAATCATCTGAAACACTCCTAAACCAATGCAAAACCATACTATGTTTTGTTATTTTTCTTGAGCTGTTTTGCTTAGAGTTGCGTTAATTGGGAATGTAACTGTTTCTCATAATACAATAAGGTTTCTTGCATTTGTTAAAGCCAGTTGATTAATCTGAGGGGAATTTGATAATTTGATAGCCCACACCAGCAGCATGTTATGTACTTGGCAGACATGTCCTTTGATTATCTGTAATTCCCATCAAAATTCAGGGACTGGACAGTGTTTTTCATCAATGAGCAAGGGTTGTCTAGAGGCTAATAGCATTGGCTGCCAGCCTAGAGAGAAATATATCTGTGGGTTAATATTATCTAAAGGGCTAGAGACAATCCATCAGACAGGGTAATCCCATATTGTGAAAAAATGAACCTGTGGAGGAAAACAGGAATACCTCTCCTTTAGAGAAGAGAAAGACATTATACAGGCCATGGAAGGATGTAGAGTTACATCAGCCCTGGGAACTGAGTGTTATCTCTTGAAAAAGTGCTTAGGATCCCAGTTTACAGATTTTCAAGTTATTTTAAATTCTCAAGCAGAAGTATCATTATTAAAACATATTTTTTAAAAAAGACCTGTAGAAATCTATTACTTTCCATTATACATTGTAGGGGTCTATAGAAAAGAAGGTCTTATGGTGGAGGTAGTGACCAGTGTGCAAAAATGTCTGTATTCTGTAGATATCCTCCAATCACTGGATAAATTCTTTCACAATAACTCTTTATAGGTAACTCAAGACTAGTCAGAGCACAGCCATTTGGATACTTCTGGAGTATAGTCAATGGTTTGAAATGGCCCACCAGAAGGCACGGCCTGCGAAAGGGAACCTTTCGTGTACCAGTTAGGCACTGGGCAGCATCCTCACAGACTTCCTGCTTCTGGGACAACTCCATTTGGTAGAATATTTAGTGACTACTAACCACATGGTATCATGGGCTAAAGCAAGTTAATAGGCAATGAAGAAGAAACATTTGTGGGTTGGGAAATTAGTCAATGTTTTGATCTTAGGAAGAGAAAGTTTAGAGAGATTAATTTCAAACACATTTTGTAAAACAGCAGCAAGTCCTCTTTGGCTGTCAGAGTCATCGAGCCTGGAAGAACCCAGGCAGCTGTGTGCACATAAGAAGACAGGACAACCTGGGCTTCTGATTCTCTACCTGAAGGATCAGCTTCTTTCAGTTTTGCCTCCAAAATCCCTAGCAGCATGCTAACCTGTGCTTGCTCTTGATGACATCCATGGCTGAATACTCACTGATTTGAGCACACCAAATTTTGTGCCTATTTTTCAAGAGTAGCTATGATGCATTTATTTCTGGGCACATAATATTTACTGTGAAAAGAACATCCTTTATGGGTAAGATCAGAACTATCAATAAATCTTTCATAGCAAGCAATACGAATCTAACTACTTTTTATCACAGTTCTACTATGCAGAAAATCCCAAAACAAACTAACAAATGCATATTTGCATGTTTAACCACAACATCCTTTTCTGACGCAGTGTTCATTCATAACATACACTGTCCAGGAGAAGTAATATATGTTAGAGACCTGTTAAAGGTTTATTAAGTCACTTGATAGCACATTGTAGCAATATGACACAGATTATCATAAAAATATTTTTAATATCTTCTATAAGTTGCACCAGGGAAGGTTTAGGTTGGACATGAGGAAAAATTTCTTCACCAAAAGGGTTGTCAGGCACTGGAACAAGCTGCCCAGGGAAGTGGTTCAGTCCCAATCTCTGGAATTATTTAAAAGACAGGTAGACGAGGTGCTTAGGGACATGGTTTAGTGGTGGGATGGCAGTATTAGGTTAACAGTTGGACTGGATGATCTTAAAGGTCTTTTCCAACCTAAGATTCTAATACTACAGAGTATTGAGTGTACCTGTTAATACGAATGGGGACATGAATGTAAATTATAACCTACCACATGATTTCTGCTTCCAGTCCAAGCAGGGTTTTTTTAAAGTTATGAAATAAAGTTTAATCAAAATTTCGCAAGGATCTTCAATGATTAAGCTGCAGCTCAAGTACAGCACTTAAAAAATATCTGGCAATTACTTGCAATACATTTGTGAGAGTCGCGATCTGTTTTGACAATCTGAGAACAGCAAATGGAACAATTCATCAAACGAGGAGCAATACTTGTAAATACATGGAAGGGAACTGAGAGCAAGCAGTAGTGTGCTCATGGTCCCACAGGCACATATCTGGAGATGAGGCATTGTTCTCCTTCCAGGGTTTCTTTTTGATGACTGTGAGGCACATGAATCAATGAGGACTTGGCTACAAGCAGAAAAGGAAGAAGTGTTTGTGGGGTTTGTTCCTCAACAGTGAAGTTCAGGTTTCACAGAAGCACTGGTATCATGGAAATAAGCCCCAAAGACTTTGATGGTGCTGCCTTTACCAGAGTTTCAGGAAATGCATAATTTCGGGCATAATTTGACATCTGTTGTAGAAGGAGAAGCTGCCTGGTAATTCAGAGAAAGCTGATGAGATGCCATAAGCAAGAAACCTGACTGTTGTAACCAGCCCCTGGACCTGTGCCTGCCTGGTGCACCCAGAGGGCTCACACACGGACACCATTCCCCAGCCACTCCTTCGTTACAAAGAGCTTTTAACATTCACCTGCAAATTAAGGGCTTTTCTGACAGCCTTCCCATGCACCTAAATAGGGAATACGCTTTGGACCATGGAAAGTGATTGACCACCACCCTTTTTAAAGCTCCAGTGTCATGCCACAGAGATTTGCCTCATTTTTAGAGCCAAAGTGTACTGAAGATGTTGTAAGCCTACCTCAGCTCCACAACAGAGACTCACATCACTCTTGAGGTTGCTCAGCATCCCCATTTACCAGCTCCTTTCCTCCCTATCATATGTCCCTCTGGCAGTGAAGAAAGGCTCCCAATTTCTCTGTAGCCTCCCTCCTGCCCACCCCACAGAGCCAACATGGCCAAGGCTGTGCCATTATCTGGGCACCACTCTCCTAACTTAACAAAATCCCTGTTCATGAAGTCTCCTAATATCTCTGTGCAGTCTCAAGTCCAGAATGATGTAAAATGCTTCAAAGATGCAATGGAGCCACTGCAATATTTTGCATCCTCCTGCTGCCTCCTAAGGCAGTAGCAGAGAAGTGCTGCAAATTCCTGGCTATTCATTAAGTCAATCAAAGCCAGAGGTGGAGGGGCCGTTTTTGGGGTGGATGTACGACCTGGGGAAGGATTTGCCTAAAATGGGCACCCAGATGTGCCCAGCTCAGACAATCATTTGTTTTGTGTTCAGATCATTGATGTGTGGGTTCTTGAGTGCTTTGCTTCTCTTCCCTTGCCATTTAAACCTCACGATCCTCCCCAGTTCCCAGGCAAGTTACGGCACTAATAATGTTCATCACAAAATATTGAGGTAAGATCATGTAACCAAAGAAAAAACTGAGTAAAGCAAGAACAGTGTGCTCAAGCAATAGTGACATGGAAACAAGAATTTTAAAAGCCTTAATCTCAGGTGCAGCTATTGGGCAATACCAGCTCTCCAACAGCTTCTTCTCCTGATCTTGAACTAAGGCTGAAAATTATTTACTCCGGATGTTATGATATTGTACTGCCCAAGCTAAGAGCTGTCAGTCCACATTTCAGAAATCTGACAGTGGAAACACTGACTCATGAATCCTGTAGCTAAACTAGTGTTACATGCATGGGGATGCAAGCCGAACTCTGTATTTTTATTGAGGAGTAAGACTGTTTTGTACATTTATTTGATATTTCCATCTATTTAATACACTTCTTTGGATTGATTCCATGGCATTTTTTCTGAAATATCTGTCTATAACAGAAAAAGAAAGGATTCAGAGTTTATAAGTCCCTGGCTGGAGCAGCATCTTTAAACTGTAAAATAAGTTGCATTGGGTTGGGCTGAGATGGAGTTAATTTTCCTCATAGCAGCCCTCGTAGCTCTGTGCTTTCTATCGGTATGTAGAAAGGTGTTGATACCACACCAGTGTTTTGGCTACTGCTGAGCAGTGCTTGCACAGCATCAAGGCTGAGTCTCCAACATTTCCCCCACCACCACCAGTGGGCTGGGAGGGGGCAAGATCTTGGGAGGGGACATAGCCAAGACAGCTGACCCAAACTGATCAAAGGGATATTCCATACCATGGGACACCAGCTCAGAGATAAAAGCTAAGGGAAAAGGAGCGGGGGGGTGGGCATTCGTCTTTTATGATGTTTTGCCTTCCGGAGCAACTGCTATGTGTACTGAAGCCCTGCTTCCCAGGAAGGGGCTGGACATCGCCTGCTGATGGGAAGTAGAGAATAAAATTTTGTTTTCCTTTTGCTACTGCACGCAGCCTTTGCTTTTGCTTTTTATTAAACTGTCTTTACCTTGACCCATGAGTTTTCTTTCTTTGCCATCTCATTTTCTCCCCATCTGTCCTGCTGA
>NW_009259798.1:2477562-2489362 GCF_000687185.1 Egretta garzetta
CTGCCATCACTCTCCCCCCCAACCGACCGACTAACCCCCCCAAGCATGACCTTCTATGGTATGGAATAGCCCTTTGGTCAGTTTGGGTTAGCTGTCCTGGCTGTTATGTTTGTTATGCACCTGGCCAAGCAGGAGAAGCTCAAAAAGTCCTTGAGTAGTCTGAGCACTACTTAGCAACAGCTAAAACATCAATGTGTTATCAACATTCTTGTAGTACTAAATCCAAAACACAGCACTATGCTAGCTTCTATGAAGAAAATTAACTCTATCCCAGCCAAAACCAGGACACATTAACGGTAGCTTTACCCCTCTGAAATAAGACTTGTCTTTAAGTACCTGTTATCCTTACGTTTACTTCTTTTCTAAGCATAAGTGTCACACAGTAGAAATCTGGGTACCACTTCATAAGCTGCTTCCATGAATTTTGGAGAGGAGGAAACTTTTTTTGAGAGATGAAAGAATTAGGCTTTAAGTTGCACTGTTTATGCTGTTTCCCAGAATCCCCTCTGGAGAGTTGAGCCCACTTATATTTGGCAAGACATGAGCCAAATCCCAAATCTATTGCTGGAGACATAGAAGCGAGTGATGCTGGAGGCAGGATTCATTTGAATGTCACCCCATAAAAAGCTCCAGGCTCCCTGTGTCCACACCTGGGACACAGGGGCTGCCTGCGTGTCGGTCATCCCCTGTTGCCGGAGCAGCAATCTGCTCCCCCAGGGGTGCAAGGGAGGGGTGGAGTCCCAGTGTAATACAAGTCAGCTTCCCATAGGTACCCAGCTTCACTGGGACAAACTGATGCCCTTTTACCACCATCTCATAGTTCCCCTTTACAGGAAAGTGAAGTAAAATAAAATTGAGCTCCAAAAGATTTGTAAATCATAAAAGACATTTTAAAATTGGGGGGGGGGGGAGAAAAAAAAGAAAAAGCTTTCAATCAAAATAATAAATAAACCCTTAAAAATACTGTGCCTGAAAGTTTGTGCATATTTCATGAAACTGGTTACTTTACAGCACTCATCCCTCAAACTTCTGACACTCAGTCAACGCATATTACATCAGTTAAAGGATAATGTCCCAAAAGGTAGTACAGCCGTATCTGCTTCTACACCACAGGCAGAAGCCACCAAGGCCAGGACAATCCCATGTGAGCTTTGCACTTCCACACGGCCCTGAAATCAAAGACTTACCTCCCTAGGCTTCTCCTGTAGTCTATGCTGAGAGACAGGCATCTCTGACGGACCAACCCGTGCTTGTTGGCACCATTTATTTTAGATTTTTGTTAGCAATCTGTATAGCATTTGCTGTCAGAGAGTGTGACTGGGAAAGGAGGAGGAGATGAGTGCCAAGTGCTGAGGTCTGTGGCAGCACCATCATGGGGTCCCCCCAGTTGTCCTATTCCACTGCAGTAGGAGACAATGCAAGACCATAAATATTTCAGTGAGCTCATTTACACCCCAGAATCTTTGAAGATATTTCCAAGATGATTAAATCTGTCAGGCTTACTGTCATTCTTACACCCTTTCATTGCTTCCATGGAGTTAACTGCTGGTCCAGAACCAGCACCAGCATTTCAAATGGCACTGAAAGGGATTTCCCATCCACAATATGATCTGTTGTACCAGTATCTTTCCTGCCAGTCTTTAGTGTTACCAAAGAGACACATATTTTACATGAGCTTAATAAAGCCCAGAAAAATGATAAACACTGTTCCTTAGGGTACTTGCTCTGTTTACTACCATGCCTTAAAAGAAAAATACATATTTATATATGCAGGCTTGACCACAATAGTGGAAGTTGCTGTGTTTGAACTCCCCTACACAGAATGAGACTTTTAAAAACAGAAACTAAGTGGTTAAAATAAACTCTTGAAAAAGCTTTTGGAAATATTGAACAGAAAAGAGAAAAGTATTCAGCTAAAATGCTGGTTCACACAAAGAATGCTCTTTCCTCTGGTTTACTTATTTTTTTTCTTCAGACAGCACAGGATGAGTTGGAGCTGGCTTTTCTTCAAAAATAGTATTTCTGTAAAGCTGTGTGATATTGCATAGGAGAGGTATTTTTAAATAAACATTTTAAAGGTGAACTTCACAACAGTGACACACCTGTAGGCATTTGTGTTGCATGAGTAATATCAAAAAAGACTTACAGGTTGTTATAGCAATAAGCATTAAGCGATGACCTCATGAGAGGAATTGAGTGACATCAGAATAGCACCTTCAAAATAGCTGCTTTTGCTGTGAGTCCCGTTTTGCAGGTGGCTGAACGCACTTCTTTTCCCCCAGCCCCTGCAGCCCAGAGGAGCTGTGAGAGCAGGGGAACCCTGCACTCGTGCCTAAAGCTCAGCACAGGGGTGAGCACAAGCAGCTGGATGAGCAAGGTGGGTTTGGAGGATGTTCCCTTGCCTATCTCACAGCTCACTGAGCGCTTCCAGGAAGAAAGATGTTTTCCCCAAAGTTTGCTTGCTGTTGCTCCTCCAAATTTCCCCCAAGGTGTCAGACCAGCTCCTTGAATCAAATGTTCTGTGTCCCTCAAGCTTCTGTGCAGAGGGTTTCTACCTTCATACCTGAGCACGGTGTCACATTAAGCCTTCCATCCTCCAAGGAAAAAGGAGGTCTGGGAAGGACAGAAACTATGCAGCATGAATAGGGCCAGGGCTGGGCTGGCCATGGTGCTGTCAGGAGTGGCTGTTATTAGGAGCCACTGATGATTTCCATCTTCAGCAGCAGATTCAACCCCCTTTCAGGTCTCTTCTCTTGTTCCTATTAGCTGAGAGGATAGAGAGTTACTGTTTTGGGGTTTTTTTAGAAGTTTACCTTTTTCTTTTCATCCAATCTTCAATGCATTCTTTCACCCTAGAGGTTTAATCAGGCACAGAGGTGTCCGCTTGTCCCTGTTATTTCTTGCTAGCTGTTGGGTTGGATGAGGCTACCTGCCTTATATCTCTTCCCCCAAAAAGATGAGGAACTAAGGATTCAAGGACTTGGTAGGTGGGTGTAGAAGATTATCTCCAGTTTTCCTTTTCCCTGGTGCCTTTGGCTCCCTTACCTAACCCTTTGTTTTCTCTCTTCCTCATAGTTTCCATTTCTCTGTGGTTTTAGGCCTCTTTTTTATTACCTGCCTGCTTACCAGCAAAGGGAAGGCTATGAGGGCTTGGCACTCCAGATGGTAGGGAAACAGAAGTGTAAACAAAAAAAAAAAAAAAAAAAAAAAAAAGGCATTTTGTAAGTAATGTGTAGGTCTCTAAAAGCAAAGAACACTTCTACAATAGCAATTTCCTTCTCTGAAGAGCCTGATTTGCAGAAATGAGCTTAAAAGTATGGATTAACTTTTCCATGACTTCAGGTTGCTTTTCTAGACAGGCTCCTTCCAGGCTTTTCTGCATGATTGTGTCTCCGGCCCTGAGGTGTCACCAGCTGATCAGGAGATCATGCACATGCTGATCTGATATTTGTGGGAATAGAGTGAGAGTTGCAAGACGTCCCTCATAGTAATGTGAGACAGAAATATGGCAGAGGGGGTGAGCGAGGAGGGCCAGATAACTTAGTCTCACGTATAATGCATGAAACTTGGTGGATTTTGCAGCCCAGAAGGCCAAGCGTATCCTGGGCTGCATCAAAAGCAGCATGGCTAGCAGGTCAAGGGAGGGGATTCTGCCCCCCTACTCTGCTCTGGTGAGACCTCACCTGGAGTACTGCATCCAGCTCTGGAGCCCTCAGCACAAGAAGGACATGGACCTGTTGGAGCAGGTCCAGAGGAGGGCCACAAAAATGATCTGAGGGCTGGAGCACCTCTCCTATGAGGACAGGCTGAGAGAGTTGGGCTTGTTCAGCCTGGAGAAGAAAAGGCTGTGGGGAGACCTGATTGCGGCCTTTCAGTACCTAAAGGGGGCCTATAGGAAAGATGGGGACAATCCCGTCTTTCCTGGGCTGGTTGTGACAGGACAAGGGCTAATGGTTTAAACTAAAAGAAGGTGGATTCAGACTGGATATAAGGAAGAAACTCTTTACAATGAAGGTGGTAAAACACTGGAACAGGTTGCCCAGAGAGGTAACTGGAGGCCCCATGCCTGGAAACATTCAAGGCCAGGTTGGACAGGGCTCTGAGCAACCTGCTCTGGTTGAAGATGTCCCTGCTCACTGCAGGGGGATTGGGCTAGATGACCTCTAAAGGTCCCTTCCAACCCAAAACATTCTGTGATTCTATGATTTATGCTCTGCACATTTATTGCTGAGGACAAGCACTAATTGCAATGCAAAAGCAGACAACACCAGCAAGTGACTACTTGGGTGCTGCAAAAGCAGCTCAGGGCACGCTGTGGACCTTTTTGCTGGTTTTGTGCTTGGCTGGAAATATTGAACTCATTGCAGAGTTTCTGCATCTGATGCAATGAAAGAACACCACCAGAGGCTTTCTGGATTAGCTGCTTTTAATATCTGAGAAGAAACTCCAGTCCTCCAGGCTTTTCTCCTTTCCAGAAAAATAGGAAATTTTGGTCAAGATCCTAAACATTAAAGAGGTAAACACTCACAACTGATGATATTTAGAACAGCAACCAAAATGGCCACAAAATCTCCAGATATCAGGTACTGCCTAAGTCATTAATGAGTGCTGTAAAGGTGTCTTTATCTGTGACGGGATTGGAAAGTTCCATCCCACCACATTTTGTACTCAGTGATTTTTTAATGACTCAGCCTGCTCTGACTGCAGGAAACCATAGTGTTCATTCTCAATTTACAGCCCAGAAATGGTTAATGAACCTCAAAGGAGACAGAGGCAACTAATTATTTGCACATTTGGACATCTGAGAAAACAGAGGAAGAATAGGAATGTCTTAAAAAGATGGAGGGGGAAAAAAGACTCATTAGTATGCCAAGGCATTTGATTTAATTGCCTAGGTAACAGATTTCTCCATAAACAAAAGAAATATCTGCTCTGGCTTCCCTTCTCCCTACATCTCTGAATGAACTCGTCTGAACAGAGAGAGATATGCTGTGCCCTTGGACACCTGCCCTTTACCTACAGACACAATATACATGCCAAAAAGAAACGTGAACAATAGATGGCCCAAATATTTGCTGACTTGTGAACAGCAAATAGCCCAAATCCAGTACCAGTCATAAGAGTTAGAAATCAATTCAGAAGCTAGCAGCAGCCATAGTGCTTCAAATCTTGCCTAAGAAGTTAAGTATAGAAGACAAAACTGATTTGAAATCTCACTTCAAGGCATGCACTCTTGATAGGACATACCAACTCAAAAAGTACCAGCATCTTTCTGGTGGAAGGTCCTTTCTAAATCTAAGGAAAAAAAAAAAAAACCAAATGCTTGATTCAACTGTTAGCTTTCCAGAGCCTGAGGGGTTTTTCCCTCCCCTCTGCCCATGGGAAGCCTTGAGCAAAGCCCTCAAACTCTCATAGTAGTCAGTGTTGGTCACAGCTTCATAGCTGTGCAGCTTCCCTGCTCTACTTTCCATCCCCCCCGCCTTGAGGCTGGGGTCACTTCTGGCCTGCACAAAGACACACGAAAGGAGAGCTTTCCATCTCACCAAGAAAAGGATTCCAGCCTGCTCATATCGTTGCATAGAAAAAGGAAGCAAATGTCCAGGAGATGACCAAGAAATTATGCATCAGGAGTAGAAAGACTGTAAAAATCAAGCATTTATTCAAACTAAGAGACAACCTATATATAGGGGATATGCATGTATATATATATACACACACACACACAGAGCATACACAGATACAGACGGATATACATATATATAACATCTTCAAAACAAGGGTGGACCCATAACCAAACGTCTATGATCTGGTAGTATATACTCCCTCGGAGAGAAACAGTCACTGACAGGGTGTGATTTATCTCATTCTCAACTAAGTGTCCACAACAGGGCAATTGAATTGCATCATAAAATTATCTATTTTTCTCCGTTGACTATTAAGGGACCCTAAAGGGACTAGTTGTTTGCCTTCACAAATCTTAAAAAAGGTGCTGAAAACAGAAAGGCAGGATTGTCTGCTGAATTAATACTTAGCTGGAATAAATGCTTTCCGAAGAGGCCCCTGTTTGGTACAAGCAACAATACAAAGCAGCATTTCTTATTTATAAAACTCCTAATAAGAAAAAAGAAATCCAAGCTCATTCAGAGCTCTGGTCCATAAGTAATTCATCTTTTTGCAGAAAAATTACTTACTATTCCCAAACAAACTGATATGAATAATACAAACACATTTCCCAAAATGATGTGGCTTAATATGTGTTATACCTTCAGGAAGAAAAGAAGTTGTGCCGGAGGAAGGTGGTTGATCTTCAACAATAACTCAGAAGTACCAAACACATTTAAAGAAGTTACCATACCTCTGGAAAAGACCCAATCTAATCTTCCACAAATTTAAATGTAATACCAATTTCCATTAAAATGTTAGACTGTGTTTCTGATGCCACAGTAGGGAACAAAACCACACCTTTTCCTAATACAGTTGATACCACAAACTGAAATAAACTTTCTAATTCATAAAGAAACTTGTATGTATATTATACACTGAGCTTTACCTCACCAAATTTTAATCATATAGTTGGGCACCTAGTCTGCATTAGGCAACCAGTTTGAGGTCAGTCTTTCTCACCTCTCTCTATATAATCTCAGCAGATGCAGATCATCCCCAATGTCCAACCTGGGAATACCCTACCTGTCCTAGCTAACCATAGCAGAAGACACAAGTACCACCAGAAGGTGCCTCTTACTACAGTGATTTCAGATGAAACATAAGCCAAATTTATTTCAGTTGCCCCAGTGAGGAGATCTGGATTGAACTCCACTTTACATTGCATGGTGGGGGGGAAACGTCCCAGGGAAAAGAATCTTGCAAAATCCCCAGAAGAAGGTTCCATAACAGAAGAATACAAAAAAAAGGTCTGAAATTCAGACCTTCAAAAGTATGTACGCCATGAGAAAATGCAGCAACTTCCTGTGTCCACCTGGTCTGCAAAGGGAAAGGAAGGATCCTTGTCTATGCTGTACATGACCCAGCCAGTCCCAGAAGAGGTGTGAAGCCTGGCATAGTCTCCCCTGACTTGTACATCCAAACTGAGCCAAACCCAGATTGCTGTGAGTCCCACCTGCTGCAGAACAAAACACTAACCGGGCTGTGGGCGCCCAACATCATGTTCCACCCAACATCCTCACATAACGTGACTGCAAGGACAGGCTGGACCTACACAGAGATTGGCAGAGGCACTGCATGTCGCTGGCCTGATACAATGCAGGTAAAGGCAGCTGGCCTCAGAAACCAGCAACACAGACAGAAATGATTGGATGCTGCAGCAGGCAGAACTTCAGCTTGGGGAAGATTAACTCGCTTGATTGCAGATCTGAGTCACATTTACCTGCAAATCTGCCTTCAGTGAGTCACACGTACACATTTTCATGGAAAGGACACCACATCTGTTTCTTATTGTACCCACAAGATTTTCTGCTCTTCCCATGGTATTTTTTCCTGTTCCTGCTAAGGGTCCCTCCAGTTTCCCATTATCTTCTTCCCTGGCCTTGCTCCACGCAGGTTTTAGCAGCTACTTGCTGTCTTGACATCCTCTTGCTCTCCCAAACTCTTTTCCTTATTTCACATTTTCCAGCTCTGTCATTGTCCTCTTCTGGTTTTCCTTATCTTCCTCCCACACCTTACATTCCCATCTGCAGTCTTCTGCACAAAAACTTAGATTTTCTTAGCAATCACTGATGACAACCAATGGTGGTGACCATTTTTATATGGGTAAATGGGACCAAAAATCAATTCTATGAGAAGGAAAACTGAGAAGAAAACCAGACCAACCCCAGCCAATGGCTGGCACTCTGTTTGGATCATACAGCACTTTGTCAGACCTGCTCTAGACCAGGGTAACTGCACCCTAACACAGCCAGTGCGTTTTCTTGCAATGGCTCTTCCACAGCCCAAGATATAATTGCACTGCCACAGAGCCTTGGCCCTGGGAATGTCCTTTGATTGACCTAACAAGCGAGTCTGACCATTAGGCAAGGGTTGCTGATGATAAATTTGGGGAGATGAGATGGAGAGAAAGGTTGTTTCTCTGGCATAAACCTGGAGAGCTAGATCTGAAGATCTGAAAGCTACCATGGCATTTACAAGGTGGAGCTACAGAGCTTCCTGGAGCTGCAGAGCTACATGGAATAGAGACTAAAAGGAACTCCTTTCTGAATTAATAATATAAAAAGGCTTAATCCTGCTAATTTCCATGGAGCAAATTCTGAAGTGTTGAAGAGCTAAATTCATATGAGAAACTGCAAATGGACGTTACTGTGCTTCACGATATGTTTTTTTATCACAACTGAACTCCACAAAGACTTCCTCCAGATTAGCTTTCTGTCTAAAAATCACAAAATCTGTGCCCATTAAAGTAATTTCCACATAGTTATAATCTTGTTATACTTGTCAAGTAAAATTGAATTTGCACAAACTTCCTTGCCATTGGATGTGTAGAGTTCAGTTATTAAGATGTACTTTCAACTTGGGAAAATGTTGTCAGCAATGGGTCTGTGGCTCTGTGCATTGACAAATATGAAACAAAAGAGTATCCCTCAAAAAAAATGAACTGGCTTCCAAAATGAGAAATAGACAATTCTGAAAAATCTGTAAACACGGTGACCTGAGGAAAGAATGATCAAGTGCTTTAAGAGAATCCTTAAAACTGATAAAATACATTAAAAAAAAGAAGCAAAGATGGGCTGTTTAATCTCTTTATGTATAAGCTTCTGGCTCTAATTAAAATCTTCATGTCACTCAACTAACATCCACTGCTACAAAGCGATAACAAACTTAAACCACAGGACTGGTCTTTTGAAAATGAAGACTTCTCATCTCGGAGATAATTTGGTTTGTAGGTCTTAATCGATTGTAGGCCTTAACTGATTGTAAACCCAAGACCTTTCTATCACATCCTAATCACTATTTATTGATTGATTGTCCTAATGAAAGATTCCAAGCACTGCTTCATCACTTAGGCCAAAACAACAACAGCATTTTAGACAGTTTTAACTGGATTAAGGGCACTGTCAAGCTTAGCCTTTCATAACTAGATACTTAATTTCTCAGTCCCACTGTAAATGTTATGAAAAGTCTGCTTTTTTTCTTGAAGATAAGACTCCTGCCAGTGCTTGGTCTGGCAGAGGAGTGAGGGTGACCTGCAGTCCTACAGACCTGAGCAAGCAGGGGGAAAGCAGGGATGTGTCCCACCAGGGTCTCGAAGGACCCCGGCAACATTATGTAGCATACTAAGTAGGGCAAAAACATACTCCCGTGAAGAGCATCAATGATTGGCAAGATGACAAGATGCAGAGACATCTGCACACTGGCTTTGATTAAGAGTGATAAGTTAATGGAAGTAAAGTGAATGCTGGCACGTGCCTCAGTAGAGAAAGACAGCACGTCCTGTGAAATAATCCCGATCAAATGAAAGCTAAATGCCAAACATAAGATACCTAAATTTAACCAGCTAGATGTAGCTGGATGTCTGTCTCTGTTCTGCTTAGTGAACCGGTCCTCAGCAAATTGGACGAGCAGGTCACGCTTACTCACATGGAGGCAGTTTCTAATATTAAACAATGAAAAGAAAGACTTGGGTCTATTTGATGGCAACTAAGAAGTCAGAGTAGAGGCCATAGACCCCATTCTGCATTTCCCATAACCTGATATGGTTCACTCTGCTCAGTGAGTAAAGGTGATAACTTAGCAGTTGCCTCTCTACTATTTTTTAAATGACCTTCCTATTTCTTTCATTGTTTCTTGACACACAGCCAAGAATTTGCACATACCAATCTAAAACATAATTTCAATACAACGCTTTTCACATCTTTAGTGGCATTTCTCTGTAAAATTACTGAGTAATTACAAATTCACTGAAATTTTCCCCATGAGTTAGCAACAGTGCTGGAGCGGGGCTCTCATACAGAAGAATGACCTGTTATTTCTTTCGTTCTTGCTCTAAATACCTATTTCTCAGAAACTGGAATTGCTTCAAATGCTCTGTATTGAATCATTCATCCCATTTCCTTTTTGCATTTATTATTTCTCGTCAGCTATGAAATATGCAGCCCTGAGACACCTTAAGATGGCTGAAAGTTTAGGTAAATTAAGTTCAATCACTTTTTGTAAATTTACAAATTACAAAAGCGGCATGGAGATCAAAAATTTCATTAGGAAAAAGCATCAAATAAAGCGTTCAATTCTCCAAAATTTTCATCAGTTCAAATATCCTTTCATGCCATGTTCTTTGGGGCAATTTTAAAAAAATAATGTATTATTAACCAGTGAAAGCAGCCACCAGAGTCCCTGAGCATACAGTCTTGTCCCTGAACCATGACCAAATACAACACAGGTGAAAGGAAAAGAAATTCTGCAGGCTCTAGAGAGGCCCCAGCTGAGCAGCCGAGTGTGGCTGGTGCAAGGAGGTGGATTGGCACGGGGTGCAGAAACAAAGTCACATGCAGCCCCATGGAGGCCAGGGCTCATGTTTCTCAAATCTTGGCTCAATAGCCTCCCTCTATTAGATCAGCATAGCTAGTGGCAAAAAAAATGGTCAAAAATAATCAGTGCTGCAGAGGTTGAAAACCTCATCATTTCTAAACCGCAGCAGTGGTAGGAGCAACGATAAAACTTCCTCATGACCAGTGTGTGGAGGGGTTCCATGTTCTTTTTTTTAAAGTGGTTTTATTTTTTTAGAGTTCCTTTTTTAAGGATTTTTTTTCCTGTTTATGAATTTTAAGGTAGACACGGAGTCCAGCACAGAGCTGCCTGGGTCACAGGAGACACATGCTGTGAGACGACATTTGCTTGTGTTTTACGTGGTAACACTCTTCCCTCTTACCTTTGGTACAGGACGACGTATGGATTAACCCGTAGCTGGATATCTCTGGACAGATCAAGAGGCTTGGAGCATCTGGGCTTCATTTTCCTGATGCCCTTTCCCACAATGGGGCTGGATACCACTCCAGCCCCTGGGTGCCTGCACGCCCCTCTGCTCCCCTCCCGGAGCACCCCTCCAGCACTTGGTTATCACATTGCATGTTCACTTGCCTGTCCATCATCACCAGCAAAGCCACAGTTCCCAACACTGGCTGCCTGACAGTTTTTCCCCTCCACTCTGCTTTCATAGAACTGTCTTGGCACAGAACTGTTACCGATCCCGTGCCCCTGCGCACGCTGCAAGAAGAGACTGACACAAGCTGCTGCACCCACCAGCTACAAAACTGCTGCAAAAACAAAGGCAGTGGCCAAGAAAAACATCTCTAAAGCCTAATAGAAGCAAACAAAAATGCATTATCTTTTAATGATTCCTTTGGTGTTCTGTAAAGTTCCATAGCTGAATCTTACAGGGCTATTTAAAATGTGCAGAAATCTACAGATATTTCACTTTCTGTTAAATTCTATAGAACTTTTCCCATAGGTATCTTGGACTGAGGACCCCATGGAATCACATTAATAAAAAAAAAATCAGGGTTAAGTCTTGTTTTTACCACGTACCATTGACCCGAACTACTCCAGCCACTTGCCACCATGGCCAGAGAAAGATTTTGGAAGCTCTGCAGCAGTGTGCACAGCGGCACCCCCAAACAAAATTTCAGAAGAGGACTCCGTGCAGCTCCAATGGCTTTGCACAAGCTCTGGCACTCATGGAGAGTCTTAACCACCCATTGATGAAAACCACAGCTGGTGCTCACACCATACCTGACCAGGCAGTGGGCAGGAAAGTGTCCCACTCTGCTGGCAGCCAGAGCCCCCCGGCCCCGGG
>NW_009259798.1:2489399-2503662 GCF_000687185.1 Egretta garzetta
CTTCATTCTCATACATTCATAGGGTTGGAAGGGACCTTCACAGGTCATCCAGTCCAATGCCCCTGCAATGAGCAGGGACACCGTTAACTAGCTCAGATTGCTCAGAGCCCTGTCCAACCTGACCTTGAACGTTTCCAGGGATGGGTGAGCTACTGCCCCTCTGGGCAGCCTGGTCCAGTGTTTCCCCACCCTCACTGTAAAAAATGTCTTCTTTATATCTAGTCTGAATCTACCCTTTTTTAGTTTAAAACCATTACCCCTTGTCCTATCACAACAGGCCCTTTTAAAAAGTCTGTCTCCATCTTTCTTGTAAGCCCCCTTTAAGTACTAAAAATTCTAACCTCTTCTCACTCTGCAGTTCACTTAAGTCCACAGCAAAAGAAATGTATTTATCAACACTAATTCTTGATTGCAGACAGGGCCACAGCGAGACGTCCCCAGCAGAGCAGCAGCCCCAGACTGCAAGCGATTGAATACTTGGGCTCTTGGTACAGGCACCCGAAGCATCACACAAATAAACCATGGGTGAGAAGGAGGGAAGAATAGTCTAATAGTTTCCTGTTGTGTAATTACAGTAAAAATAGCTAATCATGAATAAAGTTATTGCTTCGTTATTGTATCCATGGCAACAGAAACTGATAGCAACTGCTAGCCCATCTGCAGAAGAAGGTGGCTTTCTTCTCCATCACATCAGGCTGTTCTGTCTGCCCCAAGGCTTCAGCAGGCAGGCGAGGAAGGGCTTGGTCTCCATGCTGTGGTGGTCTCCGCGATGGGGGTGAGCAGGTCCAGAGGCAGGGAAATGCACATCCGCACTCAGCAAGCTCCGTATAAGCCCACTCCGCTTTCAGAGCATTCTGGTCTGCTCCCCCGGGCCTTTTCCAGAGGCACATGCAGGGTAACAGGGAAACGCATAGCCCAGGGAGAGGTGGGCTCATCCCCAGCCTTTCCAGCCAGCCCCTCAGCTCCCAGGCTGCGCCAGCACGGGTGGTCAGTGAACACACACAGCCTCTCCTGACTTTTCCTCACCCACCCAATCTCCAAGGAAAAGGCTGATGGTGGTGATTAAGGAGAACAGGCAATCCATGCCTGCTCACCTGTCTCTGCTGCTGCGACACAAGACCTTCCTGCTGCTAAAAGCAAATAATTTTTTGCATCACGCTGCATTAAAAAACAAAACTACTCATACCTTACAACATCTAACACGATGTAGATGAGTTTTGAGTTTCTTAAAATGATTTCCTCTCTTGTGTGGCGTTTGTCTGTGTATTTGCCAGCCCTGTGCTACAGCTGTACCAACACAAATTCATCTTCTGATCCTATAGTGCTCTGGAAAGGAGCAAGCTGTTACTCTGATTGTACAGACTTCTAATGTAGCTCTGCCACACTACTGCAAAACCGTCACCACAGATTTGGTCCTGGATGCTTGGCTCGATGAGGAATTTTTTCTCTCTACTGCAAAACCTTCACCTGGATGCTTGGCTCGATGAGGAATTTTTTCTCCCGTCATCGCACACAGCCACTGGCAAAGCTACAGGATTGTCCACAAGTGTCAAACTAGGCAAGGTTCCCATGCTTATACAGAAATAGTGACAAATGCTGACAGAAATGGCCAAAATTAGAACATAAAAAAATCACATTGCAATTTTCCACTGGAAACCAGCAGACTTTAAACGTCCAGTTACAGACCCAAAGTACGTGAATACAGTTTTATTAGCACCTGCTTATACCATTTAACATACTATGTACTCCAAGCCTCTTTTGACTAAAAAGGCCTTTAGGGGGAGATTAGTTGGCTGAAATAACTTTAACTTTCCCAACATTGCTAATATTGGTACTGTGTTATTACACTCCAAAATCACAATGAACTTGCACAGCATCCAGAAGCAGTGAGGTAAGAATATCACTTACTGCATTGGATGATCCAAAACAACAAAAGATGCTGTAACTCTGCAGCATCAGGGTCTGAAGAAGTCTGACTTACCTCAGTATGTGAAACCTCCTCTACTGCTCTTAAGGACTTACCAATGGCCACCTGCTTTACACATTTATCCTCTTCCAGTCCT
Source organism: Egretta garzetta (assembly GCF_000687185.1). Classification (NCBI taxonomy): domain Eukaryota; kingdom Metazoa; phylum Chordata; class Aves; order Pelecaniformes; family Ardeidae; genus Egretta; species Egretta garzetta. Next base: position 2,491,463 of record NW_009259798.1, read on the forward strand.
CATTAGTCTGATTAAACACCTCACAGTCTTCTGCTCCTCTGGATGGCCTTTCTCCACAAGGTTTTTTCTGCATTTATTATCTGCAAACAGATACACCTGGAACTTATGTGGTGGAGGAGCCCTCTGCAAAGAAAGAGTATGGTCAAAGGCTTTAACCCTTGCTCCTGCTGACACATTAAACTGCAGTCTTTATGCAAAATATGTACAGCAGAGCTGGAAAATTTTTGGAGTAGAGGCCATACAGACCACCCCACACCTGGCTTAAAGTACCCTTGAGATCAGTTGAGTGGAGACAAGAGAGTTCATAACAGATCAGGATCTTTCTTCTCATTCTCTTGATACTTTAAGCTTACTAAGTTTGGTATCTGGATGCCTCATAAGTAGCTAAAATAAGGATGGCATTTGATCCTGCATTCACTGATATCAGTTCTGCCTAACAGATGTGTAATGGAAACTCAGCTTACTCAGCAAACTGGTAGCTTTCTGGAGGTTAAAAAATGTGAATATTGTCCCTCTCTGACTATATATGGAGTAGCTCACACTTTTTTCCTTGTCTTTTTTGTGCTTAAATTTAGAATCGATTTTGATGTGGTTGGGGGGCGCACAGCAGGGAGAGTTCATTTTGTTGAAGTGTTTTTCCGTGACTCCTCAGGCCCAGGTGCACAGGGGATGCCACGAAGCCCACCTCTGTCCAGAAGGGGATGACCAAAATAACAGCAGTCCTGAAGTGCAGCTACACAAATGCCTAAAACAAGGGCACGTGTTGGTCTGTGCTCCACCTGCCACCATGGGCACAGGGCAGCTGGGCTAGGGAACAGGAGGGGGAGAACTGCGAAGTGGCTCCATAAAAGAGATTAAACAGACTTGGACTCTCCAGCCTGAAAAAGTCACCACTGAGGGCAGCTACATCAGGAGTCCAGAAAGCCAAGTGCAGAGAAGGGAAACAAGGAATGCTTATTAATTATATTTTGTAAACCACAACTGAGATGCCAGTCTAAGAAAGAGGCAGGTGGGGGTTTCAAACAAACTCCCAGCTGAACCCATAGACATTGGGTCCTCAAGGGCCATACCAGGTGGTATTGATGGGTATCATCAGCACCCTTTTTCACAGTAAGTGGTACTATACCCACCTGGGGTACTTTCTCCTTCATGTAACAGGGCTTATTTATGAAGTCCTGCCCAAGCAGGTCATTCCTGTAGGTGCAGCCTAGGAGAGCGAGCACCTCTCTGGGCTCAGGTGTGGGTCACCTCCCAGCATGTCAATTCTCAGCAGGGTTAAGAATTCACCAGGAAAAGAGCTGATACAATCTCTAAAGTGACAGTCTTACAAGGTGGCAATTTGTAAGCATTGGAAGAAACAAATGCAGATCATTAGATCTTGTCAACTAATTAACATCCTCCTAATGAGAACTAGCTGTAACAAATGACTTGAAAAAATGGTCTGATGGTTTATATCAGGATCATTCCAACTTGCTGACGAGTGTTTTCCTCCTGCACACAATAAACACCAAAGAGAAAGGAAAAAGTTACAGAACAAAAAGCTTTGTTTCACACCAGCTGTAGCCCTTCCCTGTGCTCACAAAGCATTTATTCCATTAGCAGGAGAAAGTAAAAGTTATAGTTTCCTGTTCACTGTTATTTGGCTCCTATGAAGGCAGGGTGCTTGGGTTCTCAGTCATGGATCAGCAAAAATCCAATGATCGATGGCCAACCAAAGTGGACCAACACTTCCCCATGTGTAGCAATGGGTTTCAGTGCACACCTTAGGTGTAAACTGCAGTGAGGTGGGGCAGTTTGCATTCTGATCTGGAAAGGATCTCGGTGAATTGTTATGTGATGGGTTGACCTTGGCTGGACACCAGGTGCCACCAAGGTGCTCTATCACTGCCCTCCTCCGCTAGACAGGTGGGGAGAAAATGAGTTGGAAAAGAAAGAAAGCTCATGGGTCAAAATAAAGGTAGTTTAAGAAAAAGCAAAAGCAAAGGCCACATACGGTAGCAAAAGGAAAACAAGATTTTATTCTCTACTTCCCATTAGCAGGCGATGTCCAGCCACTTCCCAAGAAGCAGGGCTTCAGTACGCATAGCCATTGTTCTGGAAGACAAAATGTCATAAAAAACAAATGCTCCCCCTCCTTCCTCCTTTCCCTTAACTTTTATCTCTGAGCCGACGTCCCATGGTATGGAATATCCCTTTGATCAGTTTGGGTCAGCTGTCTTGGCTATGTCCCCTCCCAAGGTCTTTCCCCTCCCAGCCCACTGAGGGGGGAGGGGGGGAATGCTGGAGACTCAGCCTTGATGCTGTGCAAGCACTGCTCAGCAGTAGCCAAAACACTGGTGTGATATCAACACCTTTCTACATACCAATAGAAAGCACAGAGCTACGAGGGCTGCTATGAGGAAAATTAACTCCATCTCAGCCTGACCCAATGCATGCTGGCAATCTGTAAATTACCTATTGACACTAATATGTTTGCACTTCCTCTGTGAAACTTCATACACGTTCCTGAATGGCAGCGGGCAGCAGGTCAGTGCTAGTGTCCCCATTTCATCCCCAATGAGTGTGCTAAAGTTACATCACTGTGTTGATGAGCCCATTGGCATCGTCTGGAAAACAGCAACCACCACACAGAAGCATACCTTTAATTCCCAGTTGGAAAATATCCCTTATTTCAAGTTCTGTTGCCCTATCTAATTTTGATTCTACATGTGCATTTAAATCCAAGAGATTAGGGCTGGGATACAAATTTCAAATGTCATGCCTAGGCGACGAGCTGCTGCAAGTATTGTATCCCAGTCACATCTGTGTTTATTTGCATGTTCTCATCTCCTGCTTATAATTAATTGTTAGTCATGAAATTCCTCCTTGTGAAACGGATACCAAATTTGATTATAATAATCCATTTTCATTTGATATTAATGTTCCTTTAAGTACAGTGAATTACACTGCATTTTTAATGGAAAATCATATCATTTGTTCCACTGGCAACACAGCATTAGAAGCACATCAGGTTCTTGCAACTTTATGTGTGAAGAAGCAGCTTTTCTAATCAAGGTGCTGGGGATAAGAAAAACTTTGTAACCTAGTAGTATCATGAGCATTGTGAAAATTGTGAACATTGAACTTCTGGGAAAAATAAAACTACTTTACTATTTTTTTCAGGTCACAAGAAGGATGAGTGAATAGTTATCGCTTCTTTTAAGAAGTTAACCATGCACAGAAAATGGTATCGCCTCTTGGAGAAGAGTAAGTGCACAAAGTAGGATATAACTACTTATGTGTATAAATAGTTTTCAAAGAAATACTGATAATTTTTTCTGTTTGGAGGTTGTTGGTATTTTTTTCCCAAAGGATGGATTTGACTGAGATGCTGTCTCCAGTGGATGGCACTTCTATGGGGATTTTTATTAATTACAAGACAATAGGGGGGAGGGGAAGCAGCTTTTTAAGGAATCTTCTTACCTAGGCGAAAGCCATACAAAACAACTGAAGAGAACAAGTCTCACTTTTATGTTGTAGTTCAGCTAGCTTTCTGTAGCATGGCTTTCGTAGGCAGCGAGGAACCATTCTGTAAACAGAGTTAACCTTCCCACTGCTGTCCTGATACACAGAAATGGGAATTATATTTTTTTTGCCCAGATATGCCACATGAGCATTAGTGAATAACCCGTTCCGTGCCCAGAGCACTGTCTAGTTCGGAGGGTGAACGGCATGGCTTGGCTTGCACCGTACGGCAAAACTCTGCTATCCCCAGCACCCACACTGCCCCGAGGAACCGATCCTGCTCACCCATGCACCGTGCCCAGGCGCCGGGTGGCAGAGCCAGAGCTGCCCCCAGGCTGTGCCGGGGACGTGCCAGCAATCCCCCAGCATGGACAGCCACGTGCCAGCGCTGCCCCGTGTCCTCATCTTTAGTTTACTGGTGCAGACGTAACCTGTGTGGCTCAGAGGGAGCTTAGTTTTTCACAGCAGCTGCTCATCTGAACATAAGTGAGGAGCTCTCACTGTCACGCTGATGTTAGGAGTTAATCCATCACGCACTGTTTGCAATTGATCTAAGTCACTGGTATAACTGGAAGAGGCAGTGATGGAAGCGAAAGGGAAGGACTGCTGGCTGATGTCTATTCCAAAAAAATTTGCCTCTGGATCCCAAGGACGTTTGCATGACAAATCTCTTGTTTTCTTTCGTATCTGTCACATTTATCAACAGCAGCTTGTACTATCTCTAAAGCCCCTTGCAAAACCTGTGATTCACCTGGTGTTTCTGCAGCCCCTGCCTCTTTTCCACTGCCACCTTCTCATGTGGTTTTAGCCCTAGTGGTTGTCTCCTTTGTCAGCTATTCTTCTCTTCTTTTCCTCTGCCAAAACCATCCACATTCACATTAGTAAATTGAACAGTGTTAGGAAGGCCCCCTTGGTCCCAGGTCCAATTTTGCCCAGGCCACCCACCATCACCCCAAGCAATTCCTAAGAAGGGTTCAGGGGTCAGCACAGAGACATCTCCAGGAGTTACTTCCAGCAGGCAATTTCAGTGCAGCTTCTGGTTCAGTGCAGTCCCTGTTCTGAAGGAGACGAGAGCTTGCCATCACTGACATAGCCCGGCCGTGCTGTGCTATTGCACTCCCATGCTCCAAAACTGGCTCTCCTCCTCTCCAAACACAGGGCTACTCTGTGCCGGTTTTGCACAGAGACCCGGTCCTGGCACCGTTTAGCTTCTCAGATATGAGCTGATAAGTAGATGTAGCGAATGTGAGCTCAGCATAATGGTAGTTATGGCATTTAATTCCTTGCTGCAAAATTTCAGGACTTCACTTACTGCCAACCTACTCTCCTAATGTACTTATTCACTGTTTGGACACACTGACAAAAGCCTTCTATCCCATTACGATGGCAGGAAAATGTTTTATCAACGCTGGAAACTGGAAATGCTGTGGGGATGACAGAAGTGCAAGCTGAATATCATAGAATCATAGAATCATTTGGTTGGAAAAGACCTTTAAGATCATCGAGTCCAACCATACCTGCCCACTACTAAACCATGTCTCTACATACGTGACCACAGGCCAGACCAGGGTATGTCCTGAGTGCAGAGGAGCTGCCAGGGAAGACAGCATCATCAGGAGAGCAGCTGTGCTGTGCAGTGATGGGCCCCGCTCCACGTCCCGCACTGCCATCGCTGTGCTGATGGGACCGCCCGGCTCTCACCCCACCAGAAGCACTCCTGCCATTCCTTCACCCAGTTCCAGCAAAGTACATATTAGGGACAACACACGAGGGAATTACTGGGGTTTGCCTACAGAAAGAATGGTCGCAGAAATAAATATTTTCCCATTATTGTCAAATATTTTCTTCGACATCTTTAGATTTCTCTTTCAAAACAACAACAAACCCAAGAAAAAATTGCCCAGAAGCAGTTTCTGAAATATCCTCCTATGTGTTTTCATTAATGAATGGTTGTTTTTATCCCTGTTTTCCCTGAACAAAACAAAATATATTGCTACAGAAAAAAAAAAGTCTTAATAGGGATGTTCTCTCTGCTACAATAGCAAAGGCCCATGGTTGAGTGAGACAGTATGGGATGCAGGAGAGCTACGCGTGCACAGCCCTGTGATGGGATTGCATGAGGTTTAATCTTGGTTTTTGAAGTCGAAGCCTTTCCTGTACAGTGCAGGTGAGCCGGCGTGCGGGAACGAGGGAAATCCTCCTGTAAGCCACTGCGGCGGTGGGAGGATTAATGGACCCAGGCAGTTTGTGAAGCACCAACCACTTTTACACAGTGAAGCTCTGCCAAGCCACATTTGCAAGGACAGTTCATTTTCAGATGCTCTTTTTTTAAACCGGTTGCAAATTTTTCCTGTTTGAAGCCCGTCCTGCCTAGGCTTGCCAGGGTCAAAACCCTTTCCTCCCAGCACAGCACTGGCAGAGATAACTGGACATGGTAGGAAGCAAAGCTGCTGATGGTCACAGAGACCTGGAGTCACAATTGTAAGTGCAATGAAGTATTTCAGAGGCAGCCACAAGACAGCAATACAGAATCTGGCAATTCACACTTATATCTAATGCTATAGCACCTAATTGAGCTGACAGGGTCAGAAAGACATGTGGCTTGTGCACAAGACATTTTTATGTTGGTAGTAGACTGCCTCCAAAAGAGAAACCCTGGTTGGGGCTGGGGCGGGGGGGGGAAGCATAATGTTGAGGTTGCACATACCTTCTGAGTGCAATAAAATTGCATTACTAATTCCTAAAAGAAATATGTTACTGGATATATTTTTTAAAGTTTTCCAGGTTTCCATAAAATGGTTAGTAATATCATAATCTGAATATATATTAATTTCCTGGGAACATTTTTTTCTTTTGTGCAGGTTGTAAGAGTAACTATCCTTGCCCACAAAAACATTATTATTGTAGCTGAACAAATGACTGCTATGCATAATTTATGTTGTGTATTTATTTCCATTTGTGACTCATCTAGCTATAATTTTTGCTGTTTGCTCTTTGCAATTGTTTTAGCATTTTTAAGTTATTACATTTCACCTTGTGGATGAATAAGCAGTTGCTCATGGTAAGAATCATAGAATTACAGAATCATTTAGGTTGGAAAAGACCTTTAGGGTCATCAAGTCCAACCATTAACCTGACAGTGCCATCCCAGCACTAAACCATGTCCCTAAGCACCACATCTACCCGTCTTTTAAATACCTCCAGGGATGTGGACTCAACCACTTCCCTGGGCAGCCCGTTCCAATGTTTGACAACCCTTTCGGCGGAGAAAATTATTCCTAATGTCCAACCTAAACCTGCCCTGGTGCAACTTGCATAGAAGTGGATATGTGAATTCAGTGAGCAGGTACCTAAGTCACCCAGTATCAGTTCTGCTCCCAGACTTGAAAGTCTCACTTTCAGTAGGCCCTGAACCTAAATAAATCATGGGTTTGGTACCCCCAGGGTGGCCCAGTTTGGGAGAACAAGGTGTGACATCTTTGGGATGCTTTAAAATGTTTCTCTTTCTCATTGACTTGATGTATTTTTGAACATAGTAGAGAGACCTGGGTGACAATTCAGAGACAGCCAAGCATTCAGTTCAAAGTAAAGGAGATGCAGGAGACCCTGATATACAAATTCCAGTTTCAGAGAAGAGCAGTGGCCTCTCCCTCCCCAGATCACTTCGGCATTACCATGCCATCACTATTACCCTGAAGACTGTGGGTGAGGCCAGGGCCTGTCGGGTGCTGTATGGACACAAGGCTTGCAGGCCCAAGGTGGTGAACTCCAAGGAGTTCATGGTGAATCTTCTCTGGATTATCATATCCACACAACTTCTGTACGTGCCTTCAGACATGTTTTATCAGTTCCTCTCCTTGGCCACTCGTTCTGGCTGGGCTTGATCTTGAACTAGACCTTAGGTCGTGCCTGCTACTTGAAATGAACTTAACCAAAAAAATGTATTTGCCATGACTGTCAAGACAGAGTTTCTCAGAAAATGTGGGCTCTTTGCAAACTCTTCTTTATGAAACCATTTTCTCGTAACAAAAATACAAGGGGCCCAGGTTTCAAATACTGCTTCCAAGCCTCCAGCTAGCTACAGACAGATTTAATGCTGTAGTGTTGCAACTATTCAGCCAGCCCAGTGCCACAGGGCAAGGTATAGGAAGAGCTCTGTACTGCCCAAGAGCCCCAGGGAACGTGGGTCTGTTTCTACAACGGCTCTTACTGCAGCGAACTGCAGGGTTTTGCCTCTTGTTGCAATCATTTTCTCAGCCAGTGCTTGTTCCACGTCCTCAGTCTTTCCTGGGGGTCAGGGACCACATGCTGAACAATTTGTCAAGGTTTTCACTGGGGCCTTCTCTTTGTAATCTCTCTTTTGCTCTTTCAAACCCTGGGAATCATTCCAGACCCAAGGGACCATCAACCTGACACTGAGGATTCTCCCCCTAATCACAGCTTCAGAAAATAAGCCTTTTCTAATACTCTTCTGTACAGAAACGATAAACCTCAGCAAATCCTTTGCCAGTCTCACACACCCATCAGCAAGCAGTGTGTGTGCTGTTTTTCTCTAAACTCTCAGCTGAGTCTTTTCCTTCTGCACTCGCTGCTATCTCAGGTGTGCCTCCTCCCCGCTGGTGATGACTGTACTTGGAGAAGGACCCTTCTCCCACCACACGCCCCACACCTTGCCCTGGGACCCAGAGAAGATGCCATCAGCAGTCTGCTCCGGCCCTGCAGCCAGATGCTGCCTCAGGAAACGCTCAAAGACAAAGGCGTGGTGTGGGCAGCTCAGAAATGGGAAACTTGCTGCAGCCTCCAGCCACCAGCTTCTACTGGGATCTTACTGGGAACTCAGAACTTAGAAACCTCAATATGTCCATAGATGCTTACACAGAATAGCATGAATTGACGTGTTTTAGTATCACAAGGAATCTCTGCCCTAATATCTGTAACTTCATCCAGAGACACAACTGTCTTGTTCTGCCATGGCTGCTAACTGTACAGCATCCAGTAAAGATGGGAAGGTCTTTGAGACCCTCTGAAGGAAGGCGCAGTACCTCCAAAATCATAGCATCATAGAATTGTTTAGGTGGGAAAAGACCTTTAAGATCATCAAGTCCAACTGTTAACCTAACATAACTTGGCATCATAACTTCATAGCTGCTAAAATCATAATTTCATAGCTGCTAAAGCAGGAGGGAGCCACAGGAGCACTTCCTTCCAGAGAGACCACGCCAGGAGGGCAGTTACTTTGCCATACTGTGCATGTAGGAAGGTCTCCAGGATTTGAGGTCTTCCAGAGCCTGCTGCAGGTTTAAGGCAATGGTGTCAGATTTTAACAGTCATCAGATTATTTAAAACATGATAAACTGTATTGCAACTGTTGGCTCTGTCCAGCAAATTATGATGCACACCACAAAGCAAGCCTGATTCCACAGGACCCTATTAAATAGTTCAAGTACAGTTTGGCTTTCTTCAGCTTCTGCATAATGTGCATCTTCAGGCTTTCATAAAGACAGTAACATATTATCTAAAGGTCCAAGGCAGAATTTAAAGTATCACTAGCTATCCAATGTTTTAAGAATAAGCATTTAAGAGATGCCGATGAATAGGACTGTACACATCAATTATTGTTCCAGAAAGCATCCATTCAGCCTCAGCAGTCATAGTAGAAGAACTAGTGCTCATTATTAAGAAAATTAAACAAGAATGCATTCTCTAATGTTGATCATAACTGTACTAGTTGTAGAAAGCAACAGGTCTCCTGTGAGCCTGTACCGGTGGAGGACACTATTAATTATCACAGTGGAATGAGGAATGATTTGCCTTTGCCACAAAACCAAACCTCAATCACTTGTTAACTCAGCAAAAGAAAAAGTACTGAGATGTGTTAATTTGTCATATTGGAATGAATCTGGAAGGTTAAAAGAGTGTTTTGATATTTAGGAAATGAGAAAGATGAGATTATTTGTGAGATTAGATTGCTCTGACACTGAGGATGTTGATATTAATATAAGCCTCTGTAGCGCTAAAGAAATGTGTTAGAAACCACCCTGAATGATCCAAATGCTTTACAGAATCATATTTTTGTTTGCATGTTAAGGGCACAGAGAAACTTTTTTTAAAAGTTTCTGCATTAATTTAATATATCACATTCAGATTTGGTCTTCTGTGGGTCACAAACCACAAAAAGTAATGGGAGCCAGGAATATTTTGTGAGTGTTTCCGAGCAGCCAAACCTGCTTCAGTGTGTGGCTGTGACCTGTTAACATTCCAATTCCCTTTCCAGGGCAATGCAATATATGGAATAACGGGAGAAAAATAACAAGAGAAACACAATCAGCCTGATCCTCCCCTCAGATTGCTATCTGGATCAGAGCATTTAAGGAGTTCCCTGGGGAAGAAGTTGCAGGCACCAAAGGTCTTGGCGGTCTGCCAGGGAAGGGTCTGCGAGAAAGCAAAGGCTGGGGGGTGCAGCTGGAAGGATGGGGGCGCACCAAGTCAGCACTGCCCAGAAATGCTGCACTCACCTCGGATGTGCAGGGTGCCCACAACAAGCCCAGCGTTTCCAGGATCATCAGGGCACAGTGAGGACTGGGCGCAAGCATCCCGTGCACAAGGAGATGTACAACCGGAGGGGTCCATCTATAGTACAGGAGCCGTTGGAGCCAGACTGCTGGTGGGCTGCCCCTGCAAGCAAGCCACCAGCCACAGGCAGAGCATGCCTGAGTACATTGATCTACTTGTACACCAACACCGCTCAAGACACAGAGAGGTTTGTTCCCAAGTGCTACTCTTCCACCTGCGCTGAATCATCCATGAAAAATAAACCCAGAAAACACAAGAAAACGGAAAAGCAAATTACCAGCAAACAGCAGAAATTGAAATTCTGAAAGGAACCTTCCTCCTGTCCCATCATCCTTTGAAATCACTCTCAATTTCAAAATAAACAAGATAAGCAATAAAATTCGCATTGTACCCCTCCACATGCTGAACTTGAAGAAGGAAGATCTCTGCTCATCCAGTTGTGGAAAGATACAATTTACTCCCATGGTTTTATTCTGGGTTTATATTTTCTCTGTCTTTATTTATTGGCAATAAAGTGAGGATTTTGATTTAACTCTCCTTAGAAACTCAAGTGATTGAGGTGGTTTGGCAAGAGCTCAAAATGAATGAGGCTGAATCAGGACAGACAAGGGGACTTTCATCCAACTGCTGTTGTCACTGGGAACACTTGGGAGTTGTTTGGTTAGGAGAAAAGTATTTTTATCAGAACTTTCCTCTATTTCTGGAGGTTTTGAGGGTTTCTCATATAGCAGAATTCACAATGGGGAGAGAAAACTGTTTCAGGAGATTTCTGTGTGGGACGGTGGCCAGTGGCATGAGGTTGTGAATGTCCAATCATTGCAAAGTGAGTCCATCTACTCTCTTCCCAATGTGTAGCCCATATTAGTAAAAGTATATTCTGGTTTGATATATAGGGACTTAGTTAAAAACTGGCTTAATTCATCTATTGCTCAGCAAATTACTTACAAGTCCATTTAGAGAGACTATCACAGTTAGAAACTCATGTGGGATATAAAGGAAGAGCTGAAGAAGAGTAGAGGTCAGATAAAGGCTTGGTGGACCCATGAAACACACTATCTTCAAAATGAAAAATAAGACTTGACATGATGTAAGAAAAATGTATATGGGTAACAAATCACCTACAGAGCCAAATAATTCACATTAATTTGATCTCTGGTTCATTTGGTAGCTCCAAAATGTAACCATGTGCCGAGACCCTTGGATTTCCAATCAAGCATAACTAACTTTGTGTAATCCTCCATAGCTTTTGGAGAGGTGACTCTATAAAGGATGTGCAAGAGGAATTGTAACTCAGGTGGAATGGAACTAGCCCCACTGCAGAATGGAGTGCTTGGTAGTCTGTGGCTGGATCATAAGGTACACCAAGCTGAATTAAAACCGTGTTGGTTTGTTAACTTTAACTGCATCTACATGCCTAATAAAATTTTAGTGTTCCTTTAATTTGGAGAAACAGTTTGAGCTCTTCCATCTCATTAATTTGCACTTACTTCAAATTGTATGACTTACTTTCCATAATGAAGAGAGACTTATAAGGTGGAAGTCCGTAAATATTTGAACTCCCAGCATCAAGTCAAGACACAGCATCAATAAACAGTTGTCTTTTAACCTGCTATTGGTATTCTGGGAAATGTAATTCATTCCAATATAGCTGGTCCAGAGTGATGGGGCTGGGAGAATTTCAAATATTCCTGCAGTACTGAGTCATCCCAGACACTAGAATACATCCAAGACTATTGTTAGATGGCTGGCAGCAGAGACGTGGCCAAACTGCCAGGGATATTCCTCTGAGAGTTTATTGCAGCTACAATGCAAAAAAGCCACAGGTGAAAAAGTCTGGAGCATGAGAAAGAAAGTCTTTCTGGTTCATGAAAGACTGGCTCTAGAGATTTAGAGTTTCAGAGTTTTACAGTAGTACTGACACAGAATCGGATTAGCTAGGCAGAAGAATTGGAGAGAAATCCCAGCACCTCATTGTAAACCGGTGGGTATATCACACAGCAGACTCAAGGTCAAGGCAGAAGGTACAGGTATTCCCTCTCAGCAAAGGCCAGGCTTCATTTCTGCTGCCTGTAAGAAATATGACTATGAAATTCAAAGGATGGAGGTAGAAACTTAGGGAATGC
>NW_009259798.1:2503815-2514888 GCF_000687185.1 Egretta garzetta
ATCTGTCAGTCACTCGTGTTTTTCCTGACCTGGATGATAAAATATAATTGATATTATAGGTGTGCAAAGGCATGTTCTGCCCCTCAACCAGCGCCTGGCCCTCATCTGAGGTCTGTCAGCACTCCAGCCTGTCAGTGAGTGCTCATGAAAACAGCCTTTGTTTTACAGGAAAACCAGCTTATTGCCTTTTTTTTGTTTTACGGTGGCAGAGTTGCTCAGTCGTTGCTCAGCCATCCGCCTGCACTGTGGAAAATGAAGCATCTTGGAGATATCTCTCTGAGCAGCGAAGAGCAGCCCAAAGAGGGCTTAGAAACGCATCCAGAGGCTCATTCACAGTTAGGTCTTGAAGATCAGGCAGAAGGCCTTAAGGTTATGAGTTTTTTCTAATATTTCCAGTGTTCCTGGCTCGTTAGAGCCCAAAATGCTCAGGGTGGATGAAGCCATCTTGCCAAATTTTAGTAATCCTCAGAGATGAGGGTTCACAACTCAAAATTTGTCTTGATGCTGACTTCATCCCTACTTCACTTAGCAGAAAATACAGGAAAAGGAGGCAGAAAGAAAAGTATATTTCTGATATGAAAAAATTGTATGCATGTTGCATCCAGGCTTAACCACTCATAGCAGCTAAACATTCAAGTGGGATCTTTTTTTTTCTGTTAAGAATTTTCTTCTGGATCAAGTGGAAGGAGACATTGGGGAAACCACAGCACTTTGGCTCATAACAGCCTATAATTTCATTTTCTCTAAACAGCCAGATGATTATTCTTTTGTGCTTCGTTAATTGTGGCCCACTGAAGGCACTTGAAAGGCTTAGTCAACCCGCAGAGAAAGGCTTTTTAACGTGCCTTGAGCAAATGACATTTGCCCTTTAAAAATCATCTGCAGTGGATGGAGAGGGGAACTAAAATTACTTTCCAGAAGGGATGATGGGTATGAGCACTGGTACTATTTCTATATATGCATGTGTGTGTGCATCTGTCTGGTTCCCAGACACCCTCAGACAGACCTCACTTTGAGGAGAAAGAGGGAATTTAATAAAGAGTGGCAGAAAGCAAAAGATCAGTGTCTTTCTTCTTCCCCATTCAGCGTGTACACTTTGTCTTTCCAGACCACAGTTACCCTGAGTTAGAAATGCTTGTTTGCAGCAAGAAAGCTTCTCCAACAGCAACCACGACCACCCCTGGCGAGGTCAAAACATGCAGCAGTCCAGGCAGCCAGAAGCGGGTTACTCGATGCTTCAGCTCCTGTCCTTCAGGCGCTGGGAACCGCACCATGGGCTGCTGGGACAACCCCTGCGGCCCTGGGAGGGAGCGTTTTAGTCCTTCAGCAAAGTTATGTGAAACTGTGGCTCCCGGGGAGGGGAGTCCTGCCAGCAACCCCATGGGGCTGGTGGGGGAAAAGGGAAGGGCTGGGCAGTCACCCCTGCTCCCCCACCCCAGCTGAGAGGAGAACCGCTGCTTTGTCTTACTCTCCGTATTGATGACCCTGATATTTTAGGACGAAGTACACCCTATTCCTTCTGAAATACTTTCCTCCTTCCAGAGAAGCAGTTTTTCCACCTTCTAGGCACAGCTGGTTTCTTCAAAGCCTGGCTACAGCAGAACAGCATGTTTTCAAAGCAATAATCGTGGCGTTTAGGAGGAGTATCCTATCAAATCTCAGAAAGCAAGAGCAAGTCTGAAAATAATAATGATAATAGTGAGAATAATAGTACAAAACACAAAAGGAACACAGCCCTCCTGGAGCTGATGGGTAATTTAGGGAAGCTGACTGCTTGCTCTCATAAAGCGAGCGCTGTGGTCCAGGAATCGCATTTATCCGGGTCTGAGCAGAGGCTGTGACACAAAGCTCTTCCATGCCGTAAGACATGTCTGTAGTACTTCATCTGTCATTTGCATTACACCTGTGATAAGACTTGTAAAGAACGACAAGCAAGTACGCTTCAAGTAGGTAACACAGAAGTTTCCTGCTACAGCAGAAATGTAGGCAATGCAAACACGGACGCAACCACGTTAAAGTCAGAAGAAACATTATGTTTCCTCTTTGCTTGTTTTCATCTTTCCTTTTGCCTTGCATAGGTGCTAAGACTTGGTGCATCTAAAAGCCTGAACTCTCTGGGTAACAGGTTTTTATTATTATTGGTAATACAGCAATTATATCTACACAAAAACATTGTGGTAACACTACATATAAAGAGACAGAAAAGCCTTAATCAGACAAGGCAGAGAGAGGGAAGGGATGATGATGATGACAAAGATTAGATGACGTCACGAGGCCCCTTCCAACCTGAATAATCCTGTCATCCCATAAAGTCAAGGCACCACCATTTTATAGAAGTCAAGCTGAGGAACAGCGAGAGCTGAGAAAACTGGCTGCCCTCAGGCCTCGTGGCAGCACCAGAAACCCACACCGGTTTGTGCTCCTCTTTCTCCTGTTTCGCTGTCACGGTCCATCCTCCTCCCTCTCGCTTTCCGATCTGCCTCCTTTCAGCCTGCCACTTTTCACCTCGCTAATCCATATTCTCCACCTTTAGCTGCCATCCACTCCAAGCACCACTCTCACCAATATTTCAAAGTGTTACCCATCTCTCCCACATCACCATTCTCATCTTAGTGAGTGTTTTTACAAAAGTGCCACTGCAAAAGGCACATCCTCCCTTTCTCCTTTGACACTTCACAGTAACCACTGACCCTGCACCTTCTTCATCACTAACCGGTGCTCTTCTCTCCATCCATCCCACCCATACTGCTGGAGCTTCTCCTGCTGCTGCCCTCCTGCCCTCTGCTCCCACGGGGGAAGGGAGTGTGGTCTGTGAGCAGAGCAGGGCCCTTCTGCTACCCCTTAAATCTAGCAGCTGATGGCAGCCTCTGCGCAGGCTAAATCTGCCAGAAAAACAAGTCAGAAGCTCCCTCCACTGACTGAAGAGGAGGCAAGAGCCATCACATAAGCAAGGGACAGAAACAGCCCACTAAATGGTATTTTCCAGTCCATTTATGTCTGGCCCTTTATGATTTATGATTAAAAAAAGACACTTGGAATATTCCAGTAGAATAAAATTAGCAGGGATGTGATTAAGGTTAATGGTTGGACTTGATGATTTTAAAGGTCTTTTCCAACCTAAAAGATTCTGTGATGCTATGAGATGAGAATATGATCATGCAGCTTGCTCTCAAGATCTTGCCTGTAATGTTGCTTCATTAACGTGCTTTTTTATTAGAGACTCATTTAGAGGCTCTGAGACAGTTTCATGTCATGGGTTTTCTAGTATAAAATGTTCACAGCATGAATGTGTACTGTTCAGTATTGGGGGAAATCATGTATATTTATGTCATCAACACATCACTCTTAAATTTCCTAATTCACCAGAAAGCCCACTTCCAGCACCTCCACAACACAGTAGGCAACTAAAAATCAGAGCAGCTGGAAACGCGAAGGCAGGCATTCCTTCGTTCATTCTTCCACAGCTCGTGCTTTCTGGCACCGGGGAGAGAGGGATGTGCGGCCGCCGGCTCCCCTCTGCTGGCTGGTACCCGGACACGGCACGGAGCCACGGCCAGAGCTCCCCAGGGGCCCGTATCTGCCAACTGAAAAGCAACGATGGCCCAAACTGCTAATCATCATGAAACAATGTTTTTCCAGGCAGGCAATCAGCATTTGCACAACTCTATGGAAGGGAAAGTGCACCTGAAAGCAACTCTCACAAAGTCTTGACACAGAGACCAGTAACTTATTACGGGGGGGGTGGCTGTACTGCCTGGGGTCAGGATATCTTCACCTTCCTTTTGTAAGCACCAGGTTTGCTGTGATTATAAATATTGTGATTATAAATTTTTGTGATTATCAGTTCTGTGATTATAAATTTTAATCATTATGCCCGAAAATGTCCTTGTCAGATCTCTACCTCAGACCAATTCTTTTTAACTTTCTGTCAAAACAGTTCAGCAATTTCTGAAAATTAATGAAGGGAAGAGCAGACTTCTGTTCTCCTTCATATTATTTGCTCATTGGTTTCGTTTTTTTACAATGTTTTCCAGCAGAAACTTGAAATTTGGCAGCATGTGTTCGGGAACTGCTTTATTCCACCCGCTAGAAAGTACATGGCCAAGTTACAAAACTCAGAATCAAAAAACACCTCTCCGCCCATGAGCAGCAAGAGACTTTGGAGTTTGGCAGCAAACCTCTACAAAGAGCCTGTCTGTGCTGAGAGTACACTGCTGTTTTTAGCCCTTCTGTGAGATTGCACATCCAGTATCTTGTCAAAACACTGCCCCAAATGAGCTAGTAACACCCTTCCTACCGACGACAGCAACTCCAGGGACCTGCTGGGAGCACACATGGCAGCAGCCCTCCCACCCGGCGAAGCTCCACGTGCTTTCAGCAGGCGCTCCCCGGACAAGGAGCCCCGGACTGCTCTCTGGCTGCTTCTTGAAAACAGGGCAGTGCGTTCAAGGCTTGACTGTATCCTTAAGGAACAACAACAACTCAAGCGTGCTTTTCTTTTGCATTGTCTGGTTAGGGATTTGATATTTTTTTTCCGATCATGGGAATTCTGCTACTGACTTCAAGAGAACAGGGCATGGCTTTTTAATAAGGAAAGTGCTCAGACTCCACTGTGTATGCAGGGCATTTCTTCCTAAGTACAGGAGGTCTGGTTTGACTCAATCCCGATACCGCAAAATTAAAGAAGTCTCATTTACCTGGCTCAATGCCGAGAAAGGAAGCTGCTTACCATTATTCATATTATTACTATTATTTGTATTAAATTATGTATGCCTTGAATAACAGACTCTTAAAACTTCTAAACACCGGGGGTAAGGGTGTCTTCCAGAGGCACGCAGATGCAGTCCTGAGCTACGAGTGCGTCTGCCCAGCATAACTCATCATCTTGCAGAGCAGGAATAGCCAAAGAGCTATCCCGCATACCAGGAACAGGGGCTTTCAGAGCAGCTTTCTACCTGGGGGACCAGGGGCTGCCCCCTTGGCAGAGCTTTGCAGCCCAAGGAACACCCCTGTGATCTTCTTCTTCTTGTGCCTGAATGAGCTGGTGGAGTCGGCCTGCAAGGTATTGCCGACACTCAGTGAGCATCTTCTCACCGGGAGCCCAAATCTACAACAGAAAGAGTACACAGGCACAAAACTCAGGGCTTCTCTTACACCCAAAGAGAAATGAGAATAAAGGCTGCCTTGGTCCTGGAATCTCCTTGGATTTTGGTCAAAACATGATTTGTTTCAACATTTTTTGGGTAATATGGGAACATTCATGCACAGTGCACGTGTCCAGATGTATTCATAGAACATGTACGTGTTCAATTACACATACTGAGCAAATGACATTTTTAAAGATTCCTTAATGTTTTGTCAAGCAGAGCGAGATTTATTATATTGAAATTGTACAGAACTTCTATTTCACCACTTGCCTGAACACAAAATAGGGCCAACATTATGTACAAGGAAACAAGGAAAGAAAACAAAAATCGTACGAAATGCTGGGGTGGTTGTTTGAATCAAGTTTTCATTAAAATGATCAGGTTTATGTAAGCTCATAACTAAGCTACAAATCAAGTGCCAACATAAAAGCACACAGAAATGCAATGATAAATGGCTGGCCACTTCACTTGCTGTGTCAGTCACACAGTTACGATCCTGTTACCAATTACAGGCAAAATACACAGTACGGCCGTAACGAACGGCGCTGCTGATTGATACGATGGTATGTTTCAGCAAAGAGACACTTTGCATAGCAAACAGAGAATAATGGGAAAATGGTATGTGCGGAGAATGTTCTATATACTGTAATAACTGCCTCTAATGATGGATCTTGCAATCATTTCAGATGCAATTTCACCAGCCACTGACCGCGGCCTCGTGGCTGATGGTTTGCTCGATGCGCTACACAATGCAAAAGCCTGTTTGCTGTAAGCGTGTCATTCCGTCCCCCCTTGCACACTCAATGGTGGGAATGGATGCCTTGTGAAGAGACTTAAACCAGTGTGGGAGGAGGAGAGGCTGAAATAATTTGAAAACCACTCCCAGCACCCTAAGTGGCTCTCAGGCCTAGCAGCTACTGTTGTAACGTGGAAGCCATTTGGCTGTCTTTAGGGACTTGCCTTCAGTGGCGGAAGATTTCTCAAGATGCTTTTGAAGATGTGATGAAATTTTATTCAGAGAGGATTTACAGCAGGCAGGTTGGCCAGTGGGGGCCACCTCGTTTCTTCTGCTGATTATACGATACAGTAAGAATAATGTTTGCTGTTCTTCCAGACACCTGCTTAAAAATGGTTTCTTTTCAGTTTCATCAAATCTCCATCAAGACAAGAGACCCAAAAGCTCTCTTGGACACAAACCTGGGCTGTTCATGTGTTACCAGGATGACTGTTCACGGGCTTTGAGAGGGGCTTTCCTGGGGCTGCCACATAATTTCCAAACACCAGAGCTACACCGACTCTTACTCTGTACATGTACATTTTAAAACAGGGCTGTAATAATTTTACTTAAGTTATATCTTGGGCTCATGCTCAGTAGGAAGGAGAATAATTGAAATGTTATTAAGAAAAACTCATTACAAGTTAGCTGCAGGCGGCCAATCGGGCAGGGACATGTTGCCATTTCTTCTTCACATACTATTAAACCTACTTGAGAAAATTCTTCCAAAAATGAGGGGAAAACCTGTGTTTTCCATTAGCTTTAGGAAAGGGTAAACAAACACATGCACACAAACCCAACTTCAATGTTTCTGCTTGTGTGTCCACCTCTCAGCTTTCACTAGAGTGTTCAGGCTTGCCTTGCACTCACCACCCTGAATAAATGTGAACTGGCTTTTTCGTCCTGCAATTCCCAACAAAAGCTGCAGACCAGCCAGGGGTAAGTTATGTTTGTCAACATGGGCCAATTCTCCTGACCTGAGACCTGCCTTCCCAGGCTCAGCCTCCCAGGACAGCCGTGTTTCCCCGTGGAAACCGTGATTGCCCATCATCTGAGGGCAATAATCATCAACAGAGACTTCGGAGGCAAACATGAGAACTTGAGGGAAGGAACACCCATGGGTTGCATGCCTCAAAAGACCAAAAACCTCTCTAGTCCCACAACTAAAGCCCAAATCTGATATTTTGCTCAGTTTCCCCTACAAAATAAACTCCTCCTCTCTGGCCTTCCTGTGCTTTTATTTATACACCAATAATAAAACTCAAAAAGAAGTCTCTTTTCTCTGTATCTACAACTCAGCGGAGGTTCTCGTGTGTGAAGCCACAGGCCACTGCTATGAGAGGCTGCAGAAACAGCATGGGACAAGTTTGCAGCCACTCTAGTTTAGGTTCATTTTAGCCATCACTCCATGTTTATCTGTACCCTCAGTTTTCTGGATGAAAAAATATGATTGCATCGATCATGGAGACACTGCAGCTTCAGGCCCAGAGCACCCCTTTCTGAAAGGACAGAAAAGGAACAGGAGAAAAAAATCATATTAAAATTTTAACTCCAGGATCTGCCAGATGGGCAGCTTTCCCCCATTCCCCTGGTGTGGTCCCACTACCCTGCTCCTCCACAGAGCCCCAGAGACCTCACTGGAGGGGTCTAACAGGGAGGAAGAGAAGGAGGAAGAGGAAGAGGAGAACTAAGAGCAGGAAGAGGAGAAAGAGGAGGAGGAAGACAAGAAGGAAGAGATGAAGGAGAAGCAGGAGGAGGGGGAGGAGGAGGAAGCCTTTGGCCACCTGCTCAGCCTCTGGTTTCACAGGGAGAGGGGGTGAAGAGTCCTGTCTTACCTCTCCTCTCCTGCTACCACCACTCCAGAGTTGTTTGTCTGTGGGCAGGTCCCGGCCGCTGTCCTCCCTGTCCCGTGTCTCCTAAAATCCATCCAACAGACATGACCGTGTTATTTCCCAAGGCTGCCAAGCAAACCTGCTCCAGCCTGTGGCTAGAAACAAAGGTCTCCAAACTGCTCCTGCTCCTCCCCGAATGCAGCTCCCCACAGCATGCATGCCACTGGCCATCAGTGAGACCTTCATCACCATCTCACTCACCTTAAAATTGACAAGGCCTAATATTCCTGCACTTGGCAGCCCCTTTTTTCTCATTTCAGTCTGCATCAATAAGGCTTTTCAAGAAAAGCCAAAGGAAAGCATTCATATGCATCACTACATTTAATGTGCTTGTTCCATTTCCTTCAGCATAGCTTTTTTAATATAGTTTTATGTCTAGATTTCTGTGCGGGTGAACCCACTGATTTTGACTGTGGTACATGTGACATCAGGTATCAGCTCAGTGAAGAGAAAATTATTATAACATCTGATGCTGTTTGTGAGAGTTTGTTAAGAAGATCAATAAGGACAAGAGCACTTTGACTTTTGTTAGTATGGTTTCTCTGGCAACCAGGGGAAATAACATAGGTAGAATCATAGTCCCATCATGCTCCATGTGCTGACAGTACATAATACATAATTGCATCCTTCCCACCAGAAAGCTTACTTAGTGTAATCCTATACAATCTTTTCCTTCGCACTGTTTTAGGTGTTTCATCATTTCCACAGCTTGCAAAGCCCTGAAAAATTAAAGAAGAAAACAAAACCCCTTGAGTTGGTTTTGCTATTGCCTGGCTTTAAGAGCTTATGACAGGACTAATTTAGTTTGTCTGGCAGCAATAATCCTAGATTATTCAAAACTAAGAAGAAGTGGGTGTATAAATCATGCAGTCTTTCTAGAGAGACTTGGTTTTGCAGTTTGCCAGAATCCTCATCCTCCTAGAGGATGAACTTCAATACTTCCAGAGCATCTTTACTTCTGAAAACACGTGACATAGGCTACTGATTCCAAAGAAGAGGTGGTGGGCCAGCATCTTTCTTTCAGCACGTGCTTTCCAACAGTTTGTGTACAGCAGGTTGCCAACCCCCTGTGTCTGCCTGGCTGTGTTTTGAGTTGTACTGGTCTCACAGTTCAGGAACACCCTGGGCTTGCAGAAGGTACTCAGGGGTAACTGGAGAAGCATCAGCACTTTGCTGTGACATTTCTACCCCTGTGACATTGATTAACCAAAGGGAAGGCTGCTGGGCGTACAGCATAGCCTGTCCTAGTGTTTGAAATGAGAGGAGTTGCATAAAGGAATGTAAAAACTTGCAGAATTAGCTTCTAACTTGCAGAAGTAGAGGCCAGGATTCAAAGTTCTTGCCCTTCCCCTCCGCTGTAGCTCCCCAGTGCCCATGCGCAGCCCTTGCCTTGCCTGCGCCCCACTCAGTACTTTGCTAGTGGGACACCGGGGTTCCTCAAAGATGACTGTTTTGGAACCCAAAATAAGTTCAGCTCCTAAACCTGCAAACAAGCCTCTGTTGAAACAAGCAGCCTAATTTATTAAACTTTTTGCAGGGCTCTCTGTGAGCCAAAGAACATGTCAAACCTAATGAAGCTGCCATTGCTCAAGGCTATGGAAGTCAAATGCAAACTCTTGCTGAGGCCAATGGCACAGCATCAGGAGCTGAACTTTAGCCACCTGCCTCCAGATATTAGTTTTGGACATCTGAAGAAAGAAATAGAAAACAGCAAAATGAAGATAAACTTGCTGTAATCGGAAGATTACCTCTATAGAAGGTAAAGATACTCTGGAGGTGAGGATGTCTCTGTGGGATGGGAAATGATGGGAAGAGGAGCTTCAGGTACCACAGCTTCAGGTACCGCAAAATACTTGCAAAAACCTTTAGGGCTTTTTTTTCTTCCAGTGTCAAAAGGTCTTCAGTTAATTACTTAACACTGGGAGTCAAAGGAATCCTGGTGCTCTGCAACAAGCTTCTCTGTACGTTTCTGGGGAGGGTCCTGGCAGAAGGTGAGGGCAAGGCTGACTCCTGCAAGAAGTCCACAGGCAGCAGCCGCCGGGCCCTGGCTGGGTTGTAACGTACCCGGCTGGATCACAGGAGGCTTTGCTAAACCAAACACAGGTGGGACCCTGTCTGTCTGTAAAATATCTTGCCAACACCACCTGCCTACAGCTTCACTGCCTTTGCTCTGGCAATGCTCAACAGTCTTAGCATGAGCTCAGTCTTAGCTTGAGCTAAACATAGGGCAATCACTGGAAAAATCACCTAAAAGGGAAAAAAAAGGGTTGGCCTCTACCTTGCTTTGCCCCCTATGTAGGACGGGAGGCTGAAGCATGAAGAGGAGGCTGTATTGGTGGTGGAAGCAACCAACTGTTTTTAATCCCTGTCCTTGTTGCCTATCCTCATCTTCCCCTTTGCAGAAAGCTCCTGTTCAGGTTTCCCGGACATCTGTTTTCCATGAGGACACACACCACATGATGGTGCTCAGGACAAGCTAACCCTCTTCACTGAAGAGAGCTTTATTTTGCACTGTACCTTCCATGTTGTTTTTTTGATCTCATCAGAGTATTTATTTGCAGGTCCATTTCTCAGGTAAATGCTTTTGCAATACTGCCTCAGCTGTAACATCCAGAGTTTGGGTTTTAATAAAGCCGCTCCCTTTTTCTTCATCTAGAGATCTTGTAACCTCTAAAGAAGCAAGCACATCCGTTGCTTCAATACACTTCATGAATCCAATCTCTGTTCTACTTCTAGCAGAGAGTACTTCAGATGTCTTTGGGACGTTCTACGTTTGTTTCCTCCCTTCTTGTTCTGTTTGTTTTCTAGTGACAGGAATTAGAATTACAAGCATTAGCAGGGTTGCTTTATTGACTGGGGATCAATACTAGATTGCTTTTCTCCCCTCATAGCTGGCAGTTCCATCCTCCTCTGACTTCAGAAATATTCGTCAGAGTTTTACAGACTTTTTATCTTAACACTATCATGAATGGCTTGGCAGACACAGTGCTTTCCATATATCACCTCCTTTAATGATGCCTCTTCTTTCCTGTTGGAGAGACACAGAGATGGCTGATAGTGACTTTCTGGGGAAAGTTACTGCCATAATTCAAACCAGCAGAGGCTTAATGTCATCTGCACGTTGCAACAGACTTAAAATAGCAGATAAACCTACTACAAAGCTATGGATTTCTTTTTTAGCGTGAACTATTCCTGAGGTTTGGTGTCTTTATTTCCAACGTTAAAAAGCTGCATGTTGCAGAAGTGAAAGACACACAGC
>NW_009259798.1:2514899-2520273 GCF_000687185.1 Egretta garzetta
TCAGAAGGCAGCTGGGCTTTGGTCGAAAATATTGAAGACTGACAGCACAGGTCACGGCATTCCCTAGCCCGGAGCTGCTGCCGGCTGTGCCTCCATAGCAGGGCACGTTGTTACAGAGCGAGTGGTTTCTATAGCAGCAAGTGCTATATAAAAAGCTTGACTTTCCCCTCACCTAGGTAATCTTTTCGTGATGTAAGGAAGCTGGGAGAGAAGAGGCACAAACCTGCATTTGTGCGTGTCGCGGGTGGGCTCCGAGCAAGCATCGCACTGGAGGCTCCATGGGGATCAGCCACCTCTGGATTTCAAGACTCATTTTCCACTGATGTTCTGCAGCTATTATTTTTTTCTGATCATTTCTACCAGAGAGGAGGCAACCTGAGGATTTCCCAACTTCCCAGCCCATGTTAAACCACCTCTGTTCCTCAGCTCCCTGTGCTGATGGGGGCTGTTCGCTGTGCTCATACCCGCAGGCAGGGCACTCCCCATGGGTGCCACACACCACATCCCCCAAAATATTCATTGGTACCATCCCTGCTGCAATACTATGCCTCCACACCCACCACCCATGTCACAGCTCATCCCACGGCTCCCCCCCAGGCTCTCCAGCCATACCCAGGACTGCCCCATGCTCTGTCCCATAGGCTCCCCACCTCTCCAGTACCAGCCAGCCGATACCCCCAGTCTTCACAGGGGCACACTGTGCCCACTACCCCCAGCCTTAAAAGTGACCCCACTCTGCTGAGCTCATTGGGGTGTGCAGATACAGGGGTACCCTATATCTGCTGGCCCCTGGTTCCTATACACATAGTCCCTCTGCTCTATATGCTGTCCAGAATGAATTCAAGGCTTGCACCTGACCCTCACTTCTTCACCCCAATACAGAAGCGATAAAATAATATTCTACGAGGTATATTTCGTCTGGTTCATTCGAGGATCACGGATGTCAGATTTTCTATATAGACGGTATTTTTAAATTCCGATCACGCAATGGCACATTGCTACATTTAGCATGTTGCTTAAGAACACCAAAGAGCATTGCAAGGCAACTTCTTGTGCTAAAGCAACCGTTTTTTGAAGAGTGAACCCAGCTCACAACCACTGGACCTGTTGGTTGGCTCAGTTTGGTTGGGATTACACATGCTTCATTTGTCCAGTGACATCATCAGAAGCTACGCCATCAGCTGGCCAGATACCACATTTGTAGTTAAATTAAAACACAGATAACCCACAGTACACACAGACACGAGCAGGAACCAAATCAGAAGCGCATCATCACATAGGTGACCCTGCCCTGCCTCCAAATCAGCTTCTCCAGCCACTCTCTGTCCCCAAAGCCACAAGGGCCTCACCAGATACAAACCCCTCCAAAATGGTGACTCCATCCCCGACTGACCCTTCTCCTGACCATGCTCTCTGCACCACTGTCCCAGTATAAAGGCAAGCCAGCTGATGGACCAACGCGTATGGGTGAAATCTCTAAGGAACGGTTACCCTTTGGAATCAAATCTTGCCAATTTGCATATCAAAAAACCCAACCCCAAGCACCGCTAGCAACAGTGTCTTGGTATCAGAGAAAATGTCCTTTCCTGGCATATCCTTTGAAGGCCTGCAATCCCCTTGCAGCCAGGATTTTCAGAGATATGCAACTTATTCCACTGGCTTTTCTTGAGCAAAATGTCCAGCTCAGCCAACAGCAGTTTTCCTTGAGTAAAAGCTACCTTTTTAACCAAAAGGTGAGGAAATTATAAACTGACAGGTTTGGGTTTTCAAAACAGGCACAGAATTGCTCACATAAACAGAGGGAGTTTTAATACTGATTTTAGTGTGCAGAGTACTCACTGTCATGCACTTTCTAGTATGATAAATAAGTCAAAAAATACCCTCTCCCTACTGAGTGGCTGTGATGTATTATTTACTGGCAGCTTAAAAAAAAAATTATTCACCATTTAAATATTGAGGATAAATTTGTCTTCAACTTATCTGCATTAATCCTTTTGTTATTAAGCCAATTAGCATGCTGGTTTAGAAAATTCCTCAGGACATAAATTTCCACGGCACAGACGTTTATTTGAACCGTAAACAGAAGCTGAGGGTTGCTATGGTGTGATCTTTTGCTCAAAGTCTATTTACTTCTCCCAGCTAGCAACAGTACCACTAGTGGAGTCCATAAAACAGAAAGTATAAAGTCACGCACCATGGCGCTGAGAAGTCCTTATTCTAAGGAAATGAATTTGAACACTCATCATAAACAAAGGTACGTAGAAAAGCAAAATAAACGTCTTTTTTTTTTAGGTTAAAAATGGTATTTTAATCTGTATTTTGTGATAAAAGCTTTAAGAAGAAGCAGAGTCTGCTTTGATTGTTGCTGTTTTCTAGTCCTCTTGCCAAACTGTAGGTTTGTGCAAGTTTAGGTATGGAGCACAGGAGGTGAATATTCGCATTACGGCAAGTTAATGACACCCTGGAGGAATGGGAACAGGCAAAGAGCAAAGAGCTACAGCACAGAGGTGCTTGTTGCTGTGTCCCTAAATTAGCCTTTTGCAAGGGTATGGTACCATTTTAACTATGGAGGTAGGGCAGGCTATTTCCAGAATGGATATTCTCATTCACCGGCAAAACTTCCAGCTCCTGTGAACTGCTCTCCTACTGGAACTACAAGTATAAGAAAGTTTCTGCTTTCTATTTTATGCTAATGGCATAGGTGATTTTCATAATCAAGACTTTTTAGGCAGCCAAAACACATCCTTAATCCTCCAATTGCCAGGTTCAAGTATATAAATAAAACTCTTATGAAAGAGGAATGGCTGGAATTAGGAATATAAACTGTAGCAAATAGAGGAGAAAAAACACATACTTTCCTCCAACACACGACTGGAAATTTAAATTATTTCTTCTGTGAAGTCCAACCCAAATTCTCCCTTTACCGCTGGCTAAGTCCCCTTTTAAACAGCAATCAGTAACAGAAAATACCATGCAATAGAATGCAATCACTTAACAATAAACTTCTTCCCCTAGGGTGGGGAATGCTTCCGATTCCCACCCAGAGAGCAGGACCAGGCACTATTTTTCTAGTGGAGGTGTAGTTATACCTTTCTCTCATATTAAGAAATCTCATTTTCGACACCTGCATGTAGGACTCCAGAAGGGTATCTCTGCCATCCTTACAGGTAATGGAGGCCCAGGGAACACACTTATGACAGCAGGTAGTGGGGATCCGTGGAGCGAAGCTGACTTGTTAAGGACTCACAAGGACATTTAATCCACCCTGCGGGCCGGGGGCTGTTGGCTCCATCCTGGTCCGCAGCGTTAATGCCCAGGAACCTGCTGGAGTACGGGTGAAGCTCCCCTGCCCCAGCAGCAGCCCAGGAGCCCCCACAGCCTACATGTCCCAAGACCACCCCATGGCATGACCCGATATACAGAAGTGGAAATGACTGGGAGGTTTGCTTGAATAACACCTTTAACTGGGCCTCAGATGTGAATATTGATGCACCCATGGTCATCCAGTGCAATCTGACAGCCAGATGTTCCTGCCTTTCCCTCCTGCCATAGACAGACATAGGTCTCTTGCAGGTTTGCTATGGATCTGCTGGCCCTGCATGGATTTCTCAAGTATCCTAGGACTTTCTAAATGGCAGTAGATGCCTATGTGTGTGACTAACTCAACTGACCCAACTAATTTTGCACAGACTAGTCACTCTTAAACAATTCAGAATACATTTAAAGGATCCTTAGCATACACAGTAGACAAGAATCAAGATTTGCAGAATGCTCTTTTCATGATTTAAACTACCAGTGACCTGGAATGCTGCAGCAGATCATGAAGAACAAAAAAAGCACATCTGAATATTCCTATTTTGGTTGCTGTCTTTTCCACTCTTAAAAACATATGGATGCCTTGAGTAGTCTGCCCAGAAACCAAGGATGTGGGTAGCCCGATATCCCAGAGCTTTGCCAAAGCTGTAGGAGACCTAATCTGACATGGGGTTCTCCATACTCCCATGCTGCTGGCTTTACTCTGCTCTCTGTCCTGGGACTCCAGATCCTGGAAGCATTTTGGAAACACTGCTTCTCATTCATCAAAGGTTCACTGATCTCATTATATTGCAAAATGAAATATTTCAGGTTGAACAGGTCAACAATTTTCAACAGCCTCAGTTTTGTTGGAAAGTTTTTTATGAAGTCTACTTGGAAGAGGCTGGCAGGTGCACTTATGTCAGTGCTGTGATCAAAGCTGGATTTTTAAAGAGAGGCGTATAATCCTCACACTGCCCATGCATAATTATGTGGGTAATTAACAAAAAAAGTAGGGTATGGGTTTGCCCTTTTCTCATTAGGTAGTCAGTTGCAAAAAAGTAGGATTTTATCCTAATTCTGCAACTGTGTTTTTAATTGCATAGCTGTCTACTGCTTTGGAAGCTTTCTAAACTTAAGCAGTAACCTAAACAAAAGGTTTCCTAAAAACCGGGACCTGCCCTGAAAACTGGAATATAGTCCATCCTAAGAGCCAGGCTCCCATTCTCTTCATTAAACCAGAACAGGATCTTTAATGAAGCATCTGGTACAATGAAAGTCCGGTCTGAAAGCTGTTCAAAGCCTGTTTGGCTGCTCTGACCCGAAGGCCTTGGGCCGTGGCTGTTTTCCTTTCCTTTTTGCCTTACTGTTTGAGTATTTGCATGTAAACTGTTGCACAACTGAGCTAAAAATACAAAGCTCCAAACACATCCAGCAAGATTTCACATGGCTCTGGCTGTCCCTTTCTTCGGAGAGCAAAAGTTTCCAGCTCCACAGCAAAACAAAAAACCTCCCTACAACCGTAGAAGGAATAAGGCTGAACTGAACTACAGAACAGTGCAGGTGACCCAGGAAAAGAATTGCAAAACAGACTGTGCTGTCCTGGTGCACCGTTAGTTTCCTTTCTAGGTCTTATGGAGCATCTGTCCTGCTGGGCATGAGCAGGGTACATGGTCACATAAGGCAGGGATAGAGAACGGGGCGAGTTAGGTAAAGGTCTGACAGATCTATGTCACACAGGCAATGCGACTGGTGACCAAATCCTGCTCAGCCTGGAGCAGAGAAGGCTGTGGGGAGACCCAAGAGCAGTCTCCCAGTACAGGGATGTCATCCAAAGAGACCTGGACAGGCTGGAGAGGTGGGCCTGTGTGAACCTCATGAGGTTCAACAAGGCCAAGTGCAAGGTCCTGCACCTGGGTTGGGGTAACCCCCAGTATCAATACAGGCTGGGGGAAGAAAGGATCGAGAGCAGCCCTGCTGAGAGGGACTTGGGGGTACTGATGGATGAAAAGCTAGACATGAGCCGGCAATGTGCGCTGGCAGCCCAGAAGGCCAACCGTACTCTGGGCTGCATCAGGAG
>NW_009259798.1:2520567-2531437 GCF_000687185.1 Egretta garzetta
AACATTCAAGGCCAGGTTGGATGGGGCTCTGAGCAACCTGATCTAGTTAGCAGTGTCCCTGCTCACTGCAGGGGGGTTGGACTAGATGACCACTAGTGGTCCCTTCCAACCCTAAACATTCTATGATTCTATGATTCTATGATTCTACCTGCAAGGAGGTTACTGGAGACACAGCCAGGCTGCTTACAGCGGTGCCCGGTGGGAGGACAAAATAAAATGGGCACGAGTTGAAACAAGAGAGGTTCTGACTGTATATAAGGCAAAACTTCTTACAGAATCATAGAATCATTTAGGTTGGAAAAGACCTTTAAGATCATCAAGTCCAACTGTTAACCTAACACTGCCATCCCACCACTAAACCATGTCCCTAAGCACCATGTCTACCCGTCTTTTAAATACCTCCAGGGGTGGGGACTCCACCATTTTCCTGGGCAGCCAGTTCCAGTGCTTGACAACCCTTTTGGTGAAGAAATTTTTCCTCATGTCCAACGTAAACCTCCCCTGGTGCAACTTCAGACCATTTCCTCTTATCCTATTGCCCGTTATCTGGGAGAAAAGCCTTCTCATGAGACTTCTCATTCTTCATCATGAGGGCAGCCAAGCTGTGGAATGCATTACCCAAAAAGATGATGCAGTCTCCATCCTTCGAGGCTATCAAGACCAACAGCAGAAAGCCCTGAGCAGCTGATCGGATCTCATCGCTGACCCTGCTCTGAGGGGCAGGCTGGACTACAGAACTTCTGAGGATCCTTCAGACCTGAATTCTCCTATGATCTCAGGAAACCTGCCACCAGATTTTAGCATATCACAGAAAAAGCCGTATACAAAACCCCCTACATCCAGTTATTGGCACATCCTGTCTTTAGGAAGAACTTCCCTCTGATTCCCAACAGTCAGAGCTGGCCAAACATCAGCCTGAAGTGTGATTTAACACTAGCTTCTATATTTAAGACGGAAACCTACACTAATAGAAAGCTGCAATGAAGATACTAAAAGCTTTGCTGAAAAACAGATAAAGCTTGTGATTGACATGTTCAGACAAGGCTTCCCAATTTTAGACTCTGACACTCATATTTGAAAAAACCTAAAAGGAAGTAGCTCAATTCTCAGCCAACAGAACTTTCAAAGGTCAAAAACATTTGAAAAAACAGGTCCCTTCCTTTTAATAGCCACAGACACAATTTAAAACAAATTTTAGGTACCCCAATTCGAAAACTTTGCCTAACTTGCAGCAGAGAATTTTTGGTATCTCACATCAAACCAGGAAGTTAAATCCTTTCTGAATATGGTGAGCAGATGGTAAGCGAAACATTTAGCGTATTGAAGTGCAGATCAACAAATAGGCTCTTAGCTGCTGGAGGAGATAGCTAAGAAACAGAGAATAATCCAAACAATAACTGAACAACATCTTGAGCTTTGAAATATATAGTGATACACACCTGGAATATTGAATTTCACTGGATAAAACACTTCTACAAGAACCACAGTGCCCCGGGTAGTAGAGAGGGAAAACAGGATCTCTGTGGTATTTGTGAAGCAGCTTCTCCTCAGCTGCTATCGCCGGGCCCATAAGCTGACAGTGCTAACAGATGCGTGCCGCAGCTGCACGGCAAAGCAGGGCCACGCCAGGCCCCAGAGGTCAAACCGCTGCCTTAGGTACTTAAGCAGTATGAAGCACAGCTTTTGCAGAAGTACTTAATCCTTCGTATGCTGAAATTCTCTTAGACCTGTTCATGAAGGATGAACAGAACGAAGCCGAGCTCCGCTAGGCGATTACCGGAGCTCCCAGCTGTGGTGAGGATGTGACTTGACCAGCTCTAGACTAACGAAGACAACTTTGGTTGTCCATGCGCTACTGTACTTCTTGACAGGATCTAGCCTCGAATGTAAAATGCCAACTGAAAACATTCCTTGGCCAGTGAGGAATGCTTCCTATATTTATAGTTCTTTCTCCTCAAAACAGACACATCCACACACACACCAGCCCTGCAACACTCTCTCCCTGAAATCCCAGCACTTTGCTCAGGCATCAGGTTTAAGCAGAAGACTCTAATGTAAAAGGCCTTCATATTCTATGGAATATCTGCTGTTTAATTTTTTTTTCAAGTAAATAGTATTTTTTCAAGTAGATAATTTTTGTTTCAAATAAAGCAAACTGCATATCAGCAGCTAACATTATTTTGTAACACTAGATTTTATATTAGAAGAAGGGGACAAAAAAATTCACAACAGATTTCTTACAGTCTGCATTACAGCTTTGATTTTATTTTGAAGTGTCAGACTCTGTGTCACTGGAAGCAGACATTCCCTTGGTGGTATTCGTACGCTGCCGACGCAACAGACACTCTACTTGCCAGGCTCTCTCAGCAGAACTCCATTAAGACAAGCAAGAAGTTTTTTATTTTTTTATGACAGCTACAGCAAAACTCAACGCATGAAGCCTTTAATCAAGCAGCTATGCAATCGTTTAAAAGGAGTTTTACTCCAAACTGGCAGTTTGCAGGATTTATTTTCATTTTGGCTGCATACAGCAACCCAAGGCACTCTGCTCCTGCCAGACCAAGACCTCCAAACCTCCAGGCCCTTGCTGGTTAATGCCCAGGGCGGGTGAGAAAAAAAAACGCCCGCATGAATGCTCTGCCCCCTGTCACTTCTCTGCTGGCTGCTCAGTGTCCTCTGACCGATCACCTAACACCCCACTCTGCTAACCATCACCATGACCCATCTTCCAGCCGGCAATCTTGACTGACTTGACTGATCTTTACTCATTTGAGGAAGATGAAGATGACAACGCAAATGGCACTACCCGAGGCAGGTGACACTGCTCATGCCAAAAGGTTTGCATGGGGGTCTCTGTCTCATTTGTGAAATGGCAGAGATCTTCCAGATGGTGATCTGCCCTGAAAAGCTGGTCTCCGGAGAGCTGCCCTCTCCTCCAGGCGATGGTCTTGCTCCTGCCTCTTACTCACACGTGACATATACACTGCACTTGTGCTTTTAAATGGGTATGTTTCTTAAATCTCTGCAACATTGCACAAACACAGACTTTCTTATATGAAAATCACTTTGCTGTCCATCAAATCACTATCACACCCCTTGGAAATTTGTTCTTCACAGGTAATGTGATACAGCTGTGATCTTTCCTCTTTTACAGGTGGGCTTGCTGAGAGACAGGCAGGCATACCATGTATCTTCTCCCTAATTCAGCAGCAGACCTAGGAGTGGGAGAACCCAGAAATCCTTCTAGCTCCCTCTTCCATGGTCTGAACTGCACAGAACATGGCATGAACATTGGGCAACACTGTCCTCAAAGTTTAGAAGACACAACTTTTGTAGGAAAGCATCCCAACACAGTACTGACTTAGGAGAAAAGTGCACACCAACATCGGATGTATACGGTAGAAGACTTGGATGTAAAGGAGAAATCTGTGAAACACAAATGAGCTAAAAAAGATTTCAGACCTCATTCTTGCAAGTAGGACCACATGGGAAAATCAGACCAGAGTCTCACTGGCTTTGACAGCGCCCATTCTGGACCAACACGCACTTCCAACCAAAGCAGCAACACATTCACTCCTGTTACTATTTCACTTCTGTAACTGATGTATTCTTGCATTTAACCAAGCGATCTCCATGAAGTTTTGCAGTGTTTTGGAATAAGCCTCTGAAGTTCCTGTCTTCCAGTGAAATCAATGAGAACTTCTCAAGCTCCAAGAAGATTGTTACTATAAAAAACAAAACCATTTTTAGAAAAGACGGCTCAGAAATTGCCTCTGTACCAGGACATCAAATACTGGCATAGAAAACCTGATTTTCTTAACTACTGCTTAATTTAAATAATCATTTTCCAGAAATGTGTGTTTTGAAAATAAGTCAGTGCATATACAGTCAAACATGAGCTCAAGTCTTGCATAACTGATACTGCAATACCCTCTTGTGGTCAAATAAAAATGGTTTATCTAAACACCTGAACTTTTTCCTCCATAAAAAGCCTCTCTAGACGTTTCTTCCTTTGACAGGGGGAAATAACTCATGTATTTTTAGCAGGTGAATTTGTAGTGTGTATCACCACTTGTCTGGCAACAACAAGAGACTAACCTCGGTCAAGTTCTTCCTCAGAGTGGTGGGCACCAACACCGCTTGTCAGATAAACTAATCTCAAAACAAACTCGCAAGCAAAGCCATCTCCTACAGCGACACTTAGAACTTTTTTCAAGTTTCACATCCCCAACCAGAAAAAAAAAGATGCTCTAATCAATTCGCATAGATACATATGGTAGGAAGCCACAATAACCATCAACCTAGTCTACTATCGGATGAAAAGAAGTACGCAGTAAATCAGCCGTACCAATTCAAATGAGCTCCCTGCTTAAATGCCCCGAGTTATTGTAATGAACAAATAAAATGCTAAACTGGCAGATGGTAATATGAGGGGAACCTTCAGTATCTGCAGCACTTCTGCTGAGCTGTTAATCTAGTAAAAGGCCTTAATGGGATACTAGTATAACCAGTAAAGAATCCAGAGTAACGCCCAGAAATGTCATCCTTGCACTCACCTTGATGTGCTTTAATGGTGCATAACTACTCCCTTAATGACTTCTGGTCCCAACAGAAAATGGGATAATTTTCAAAATATCAGCTCTTAGTGATCTGGTTTTGGAACAGCAGCTACATTTTAAAGTCATATTATTGTAATATTTTTAAAAACCCAACTTATTTAACAGCCTTGATCCCATTCCCATCTGGTATTTCCAGAGAAACGGCTGGAACACTATCAAGTGTTCAATACCTGCCTGTAGACTCATAGCTTATTTTTGTTTAAAGCTTTAGGCTTCAGAGTCCTGAACAGTTAAGACTTCCTTCTTTGCTGAGCTTGTGGAGTCTCAGACCAACCGATCTGGCTTTAACCTGTGAGTTCACCTTCAGTTCACTTTGTAGCCCTGCATCAAAACCAGGGCAGTTACAACTCCTGCATCTTTGCAGACACCACTCAATGGCTTAGACTTTAAACACGTGCTGGTAAACTGTCCGTCCACTTTATTCAGTGGCTACAAGTAGTCATTTGGAAGCTATGTACTCAGCTCAATAACCATTTTTAGTTTATTATTATGTTTAATTTGAAGAAATTGACTTGAAGGAAGGATTGGAATTAACACAAGAACCTGCAAGGTCACAAATACCTGAGAAAGTGACTTCATACCACAAAAGCCTAGCAGGCTGACTGTAAAGACAAACACTGACATTTTGGACACTGTTTTGAAAATTCTCACTTTGTATACTAATATTCCCTTGAAGATACTTAAAAACTACTTCTCATAGTTTCTTAATACCTTCTGCAGAAATTTCTAAGCACTTAAAAAGGACTTCTGATGATCTCTGGCTGCTCTCTTTTTAAAATTAGAAAATAAGGTTGTTTCAAAGCACAGATTCGTCTAAATACCTTATTTTAAACATACAAGCTCTACCCCAAATAGAGTTCAAGGCCCTAGCAGCTGTCCCACTGGGTCTCTGCTTCTGGTGAATATTCACAAGTCAGACTCGTTTCCAATGGAGACAGTAAACACACCAGGGAAACTAGCAGCTTTCAGGAGATTTTGCTTCTGCTACATAATCACAACCAAGTCCTCCTGACATACTCAGCAGCAATCTCCGCAGCACCCTTTAGTACTAAAGCAGACTTTATTGTTGGGAGGATTGTGACTAGAGGGTGGTCTCAGCTGCAAGCAGCAGTAATCGCCTCGTAAACTGAGAGTTTGCTGGTTACGGCTGGAGATCCGATGGCTTTCAGTAACAGTCATTTCTTACAAAATTGCTGTTACCATGAAAACTCCTTCAGCATTCAAGCAATGAAGCAGCATAAAGCAGTAGGAAATGAGCAGTAAATAAGAGGGAAGTGAAACGGTGCCGAGCACTGCCTGTCAGTGCTGCTGTGCCTGTTCATTTTCTGAAAGCACTCCAAATCAGCAGCTAAAAGAAAACGTTAGGAGAGAAGGAGCTTTCAAAGTGCAAACAATAGGAGATTTAATTTTCCTAACAGTCCCAAATACTGGGGACATTGTGAGTCTCAAAATGGACAAGTTGGGAAAGGGTTCTGGATTCAGGAGAAATACCTTGGTGAGGTCTTGGCAACCAGGAACCACACCTCTGGGGCAACCAGCCTCAGCTCCGGCTGTGTCTCTCGGCAGCACCCAACCCCGAAGACCTGTCGTGGCACAACCGGCTGCTCAGGCCCAGGCAGATGAGCAGGCAGCGCTGCAGCAGGACCAGGTTCAACAGGATAAGATCTGGAGAGAGTCTGTGGAGGCTGAACAGAGAGGAAGAAAAATCTGGTAAGTCACTGGTTCCAGTCCATGCCTCTTCTACTCATCCTGACAGTGGTACCAATGCTCCCTGACAGTCTTAGGGCTTGGTCCAAAGCCTACACTATCAACGCAAACTTTCTTTTGCAGGGACTTTGGCTCAGACCCTAACACCTTTCTTTCTAAGACTGTATTATCTGTTTTCCTTCACCAGACAAAATCTATGCTGGTATCTCCTGGCATGCTGGGCTTTAAGAAAAGAGAGGCAAAGTATTGCATGCTAAGTATCTTTTGGCTTTACAGAGATTTCCACAATGAAGATATAAATGTGCCAATCTTTATAATTTATTGCAGACATGCTGATATTATCACCTCTTCTCATATTCTTGGAAATGGCTGAAATGGAAGCTGAACAGAGTGTTCTGCCAAAATATGATTTTGTATTCCCAATCCGTAAATCTGCTGAGCATGCCCCTTTGTTACAGTGTTTCAGGACCCATACAACCTAAGCTCTGACCCTGCATACACCAGCGACCTGAAGGAACCCGAAGTTAAGATCCTCTGTCTCTGCCGCATACCTTGAGTGCTTATGTCCCTACTTCATACACAGCATGTCCTATTAAAATATCCTTGGTAAAAGTAAAACCAGATCCAGTTCCGACTGCACACTAGCCAAGCTAAAGGAAAGGGGAGAAAAAGAACATAATTCTCAGGATATTTTAGAATGGGGAAAAAAAATGTCTGAAAACCCCTGTCCTCCTCAGCCTTCTGGAGGAGATACAAATCACAGCTTCATTTCCCCAGAGGCACATTTGCACTCCTGTCTGGCTCCTTTTACCTGAGGGAAAGGCTGGCGCAGGACTCTGACTCGTGCAAAGCCAAGGCCGTGGTGGCAATGTTACCATCTCCCAGTTGTGCACTCACTCTTCCCAAAAGGGCCCATCTGAGGCAGCAGGAGGGACCCTCTGTCTGTGCCTGCCCCCTGGGATTCAGTGTCATGGATATTGGTGCAAACTCACTTCCATGGGTAAGGAAGATAGCACATCATGCAGCTGATGCATGTCCTGCTCTGTGGCTGGCATAGCAAGATAAAAAAATTCAGGACCTCTGTGCTGTGCTGGTATACCAAGACATATAGTGAGAAACACAAGAAGCATAGATGAGCTTTTATTTGCACCTAGGGCATATCTGCACTGGACAGGGGAGGGCAGCACAGAAATCCACATCTCCTAGCTCTCTGCGGTACATGGTTGTGCTGCACGGACAAGCCCAACTTGGAAAAATATACAGCTTCAGCACTGGGTCGGTGAGCTTAGATGCAGCGCTGTGCAGACATGGGCAACCAGCTCAGAGAGCCGAGCCAGGCGTCCCCTGAGCCCTGCTGCAAGTACAGCCATAGATAACTGTGGACCTCACAGTATTTTTACAATAGCAGGTGAACTTTTGTCTTCTCCATTTCAGGTCAGGGGAAGCAAAGGACAGAGAATCAAAGGACTTGTCCTGTAGTCCCACATCAGGTATAGAACAGAGCTGAAGAGCAAAACTCACGTCCTCTGAGTCACTTTGCCCCTAGCACAGCTATTTGTCTGCACCAAATACTCCCGTGGGTGTTTGCCTGCAGCAAATACAGCTCTGGGAATTCCTACTAAGGACTTCTGCCAGCAGAGCATTGGTCATCTGAAAAATAAGAAGCTGTGTCTGCTCAAGACATGGGATGAAAGTTTGCTATCGTGACTCAGGACTTTATCTGCATTTGCACAAGGAATACATTGGGGACATGCTATATCCTTCCTTTAGCAAAAAATATCCACTCCCCATGTAGTATGGGCTCTATATGGGAATCAAGGAGGGCCCAGGCTTCACCACAGAAAAGGCAGATTTCAGAACAGAGTTTGCAGGTATAAGAGCTGGGCTGTATGTATCAAACTGAGCAGTTAAGTAGGCATGCAAATACGACCAACATTGACTATTTTATTTAAAGACAGAAAATTTTACATTCCATTTTTTACTTCTGTTCCAAGGTACCAGAACTGGAGTTTCCTAAAGGACTATGACCAATTGGTAAGTTTTGAACAAACATTCAACTGTAATCCAGGCTCTTCTTATTTTATCAATTCGAGCTAGGCTTTCAAATTGAAGCATACTTAGGCATAATCAGCAAACGCTTCAAGACTAAAATCTTTAGGAATAATAAAAGTAAACCAAAGTGCCTTTCATCTGCTACCTACGCCACAAAGAAATGCAGTACATGTGTGTGTTCAATCTGTTTCAGTATTAACAACTCCACATAAAGAGAAGTGCTGGAGGAACCAACTTCTTAGGAGAAAATCTGTAAGACAATCTCATCATGCTGAAATCCAAGCTGCTTGCTAAAAATGAAACAGAAAACCTCCCACAGCATGATGATTCTAGAGCAGGCTGACTTCTGTCCCAGCTGACAATTTATGCAACACATCTGAAAATTATTAATTCCCCTATGTTATCCCATTCCCATGCAAGACAACAGGAAAAAAAAAGAAGTTTTACTTTATTTCTTCAACACTTCCATGTACATTCAGTAGGACATTTTTAAGTACATTCAAATTCCAATTTCAAAAGCAAAAGTGCTGATATTATAAATAATCTCAGTAACCTGTATTTTTGTGACAAGCAACGGATGTAATTCTGAAAACTTACTTTGTTTTATCCAGGGTAAGAAAAAGGAGCAGAAGCCACTGCCAAACTATATGTCTGTGTTCTCAAGCGAAGTTCCCAACTCGACCAACCAGACTATTGGCAGTCGAATCAATACTGAACTTGGCAGGGCTCTGGTAAACATGGATTACTTCTTCAGCAGTGGAGCACGAAAGAGAAAACTTGAGGATGAGCTCCAGCTTTCCTAGTGCTGCAGTAAAAATACAACAGTAACAAAGAGAGTTGAATGGTTCTAGCCAACAGACTCCACAGCATGTAAAAAATCCCTCAATCTTTATCTCAGAGAGAACAATACCACTGTCTAGCATGGATTTTCTTTCAAGAGCAAAGATGGATGTTGTCCAACAATGCTGTAGAATACAATCCTCTTCATATTTGGGGTGACTGGGCCATACAGAGAGAGTCAGCACTACAGACCTCATCCATCTTCCCATGCAAGTCTACAGTAAGGTTGCCACTAACATCAGAAAGAACAAGATTACAGCCAAAAGGCAATTTCTTCCTGAATTTTTGTCTCCTGAAAATGAAACAATTAATGGAGACCTACTCAGATGAGTCCCAATATAAACAGCATACTTTCAGTTCTGAAAGTCAACATAATAAAATGCAGCAGCTTGTTGCATTTCATGTAGCTAGCTAAGGATTCATTGGCCTCTGTCATCTGCATGTTTAAATTTGCTCTAAAGAGTAAAATTTAAAGCATGTGAGACGTGTTCTGTGCTTTTTCACCCCTCCTTTCTGAGGGAGTGAGACCGTACTTTTTTCACACTTGTTTTTATTTTTGTTTCTTTACATTTGCTGCTCTCAAATCCCCTTCTCTTACTCTTTTTTTCCTGGTTTAGCTGATGGAAACTCATTGACAGGGAAGCAGGCTTTCACATTTTGCTCTGAAGGCATGTTGGCTCAGCAACCTGTGTTTCACTCTTAGGATCATCAACCCTGAACTAAACAGGATCATAGTTCCTAAAATCTGTGGTTGCCCAGGGAAACCATCATCAAGCTAAATCGATGCAATACTTAAAGCCTTTTCACTACTGCATCTTCCTTACATAGATGCAAACTTTGTTGATGACCTGTTGTTCTGTAGGTAAAAAGCAGTCATCAGCAGAGCATGAAGAGTGTCCATCTGCCTTCTGAACTCTACGTAGCTTCCGTAGGGCCATGATCAGTCCTAGGTGGAGATCAACATGGAAGCCATTTGATAGAACAGGCTGCAATCTCTCACCAGACTGAGGTGGAGAAGTGTGTGCTTATGCTTTGCAACTAAGGCTATTTGTTTTTATGACTAGACTTGAGCTGCAGAAGGCAGTTCAAAAGCAGAAGGGGTGGTGTGGAACAGTGTGGTCACTCTCAACATCCAAGTGGTCTCTGGGGAAAAAAAAAAAAGACACTGTAGAAAGAGCCAATTCCTGCTCACTGAAATCATGGCACCAAGCAGTTCTCCTCCTAGCTTCCTCAACACAGTGAGAACTGGAGGATTAAGGCTTTCAAGATGACAGCTAAGCTACCGAAAGAAGGCAGACCATGCAACCAGCCCAGGTGAGGAAGACTGATTGCATTCTGTGCAGACATGAATTCTGACAGACAACTATGTTCTGACACACCTAATGGCAACCTACTCTTTAAAAAAGACATCTTCTTGTTCAGCTAAAATGCTTTCTGCTCTCTCCTGTGAGCAGAAAATCATAGAATCATAGAATCACTTTGGTTGGAAAAGACCTCTGAGATCATCGAGTCCAACCGTTAACCTAACTCTGCCATCCCACCACTAAACCATGTCCCTAAGCACCTCATCTATCCTTCTTTTAAATACCTCCACGGATGAGGACTTGACCACCTCCCTGGGCAGCCCATTCCAGAGCCTGACAACCCTTTCA
>NW_009259798.1:2532276-2542998 GCF_000687185.1 Egretta garzetta
GAGCACACTCAAGATGAACCTCTCCATAATCTTCCCCGGTACTGAGGTCAGGCTGACTGGTCTGTAGTTCCCCAGATCCTCCTTCCGGCCCTTCTTGAAGATAGGCGTCACATTTGCCAACCTCCAGTCATCTGGGACCTCCCCTGTTACCCAGGAATGCTGATAAATGACAGAGAGTGGCTTTTTTCCGTTCCCCTCCCCTCCCTTCTTCATCACCATCCCCATCTTCCAGCCTGGGAGGCTGGGTACCCTGGGGATAACTCGTCAGGCCATTAAAGACCGAGGCAAAGAAGGCGTTGAGTATCTCAGCCTTTTCCTCGTCTTTAGTGGCAATGTTCCCCCTTGCATCCACTAGAGGATGGAGGTTCTCCCTGGCTCTCTTTTTGCTGTTAACATATTTATAAAAACTTTTCTTATTATCCCTTACAGCAGTGGCCAGGTTAAATTCCAGCTGGGCTTTTGCCTTTCTAATTTCCTCTCTGCATAACCTGACAAGATCCCTGTACTCTTCTTGGGTTGCCTGCCCCTTCTTCCAGAGCTGGTAAGCTCTCCTTTTTTTCCTTAGTCACAGTAGTAGACCTCTGTCCAGCCAGGCCAGTCGTCTTCCCCACAACTGCACTAGGAACTGGTTTGTCTTCAAACATCTGAAAGAGAGAGAGGAGAGAAAGCAGATCGAGCCTTTCCTCATCCCTGTGTTGTCCAGAGCTTCTTCAACTGCACTAGGAACTGGTTTGTCTTCAAACATCTGAAAGAGAGAGAGGAGAGAAAGCAGATCGAGCCTTTCCTCATCCCTGTGTTGTCCAGAGCTTCTTCCAAAAACTGCACAGGTCACTCGAAGGCTACATATGTACTGGTGATTGCATAAAGCTGAAAAGTCACTACGCTTGCCTTGCTCAGAGACACACCAAGCAGCCTCAGCTCTTGCCATGGGTCACAAACACTATATTGAGTGGCACATGTCCAGTATCTGTCAGGCTCAACCTTCTGTTCCCGTAAGAACATTTCATTTATGAAGCACGGGGATTTTGTTTTTCAGCATGAAAGCGTACAGAGCTCCACGTTTCCTAACCTCCAGGTGGCACTCACCCCACACCAAGTAATCCACTGAAAAGGACACTAAGCTATAGCAAAGCAGTGTTACACAATTCCTTTTTAATTCCAAGGGACATCAAATAATTCCAGATTCTTGACTCTGTCTGCTGTGTGTGAATCCAGAGAATCCCTCTCCTGGAGGGTTCCCACAAACAGGAAGGTACGGGAAGCAGGATGGTCGGAGCAGCGCACGATTTCATCCTTCCACTTCACTTAGCACTGGCACTGTTTCAGCTGAAGCACTTCTCCCAGTTTTGGACAAAACCTTCCATGTCTTACCCTGAAGATGTGGGCCACTAAGCAGAGTCTAGAGAAGTAATGATGGTAACTGGAGTACGGGAAGATATGGCTTATGAGGAAAGGTTAAAAAGACTGTTGACATTTAACCTGAAGAACTAAAATCAGTCTGGGAAGAGGATAAGTCTTTACATACATGTAGAGCTCTGGAATGAGAGAAGGAATCATTTGTACTTCACATGATCGGCAGGCAATAGCAGAAATAACAGGCTTAAATGATAGCAAGGAAGAATCATGTTAACTTCTGGAGAAGCTAGTGGTAAGGCTAATATAGCACTGCAATAGATTCCCTGAGGAATCTCCACCTTTGAAGGTTAAACACACACATCCATCAAGAATGGCGTATTTAATAGCATTTGTCTTTTAGTGTATAAATTGAATGATAATCTGAAGAGCTTTTCACCAATTCTCAGATCTACACCAGAGTTGCTTGGATCAAAACACACTTTGCAAACATGACTTTTCAAACACTTTCAAAATTAAAGAAAATATCCTATTTCAGTTACACCAGGTTTAAATAGACTGCACCGCTAAAATACAGATTCATCACCTATTTTTTTTGAGAAAAAATGTATTTCTAATTCTTCTAACTACGCATATAGAAAACACTTTTAACAAAGTCCAACGTGCCTCTTTCAACCACACGCATCTGAGAGTGTGACTGACTGCCCTCCTGACAGCCACGTAAGAACCCATCTCAAAGAGCACAATCATGTCCTCATGTCACGTGTATGAATGGTGATAACTAACTTTTCTTTCAACAATTTCAGGAAGCCTTTAGTAGTGAAGTGTAGTCCTGGGTGTGTCCTTAATCAGGTAAAGCACCCACTGAGATGCCAGGAGGTTCCTGCAGTGGGTACTGGCGGTGATTACACGTATACAGCCCAGCAAGACCCTCACGCACCCCTGCACTCCTCCTCAGATGTACTTCTTTGCACGGCTCACTGCAGTCCAAGAGATTGCAACAGGAAAGTCCGCAGGTATACCTGAAGTGGAGCCAAAATATGTAAGGGTTTTGGCTTAATCATCAAAGCGTGCAACCTTGGAAAATGTAGCTCTGTGCCTTGTTGCAAGATCACAGCAACCCACAGCTGTACTACATCTTCTGATGTGGGATTAAGTTAATACCTTGACTTTCTGATTAAGCCCACTGAAATGCTGCTAAAATACTAGTGGGCAACAACTGGATAGGAGTAGCTCTGTTCACCCCCAAAACTCCATTCCTACTCCTTGTTAAAATCAACAGCATCTCTTAAGCACGTAACACCTTACTATCTCTAAGGGTAAAGAGTTTAGAGAACAAGTCTCCCATGTGGAACAGATCTGATAATCCATGCGATACGGGAACGTTGTGTAGAGCTGGACACCTTGTTTTGTTCAATTATTACACCTTCCTTGGAAATGCAGATTATTTTGTGCTACTGCAGTTAGGCCTCCTCTGGTACCCAGCTTAATGTTTCTGAAGTTAGTTCAGATCTACCATGTACGGCAACCTCCAGAAAAGACCTTCTGGGAATATCCAAGGTCCAAATCAAAACTGCCTTAGGATCTGTGAGTAGAAGGCAGCAAACAGGTATTCTCTAAACACCATTTTCATCCCAAGTTTAACAATCATTTTGCTTCTACCATAATTAACTTTGACAACTAATCCTTATTTACATAAGCAGATGCTCTTAGAAAGATTGGATAAGATAATAATAGCATTGAAATCTGTAAATAATCACTGGAAATTCCATTTATTAAAGAGATTATATAGACATTAAACTGTGTTGTAAGCTGCTTGTAGAGTTCTTATGAGGTATCACTTGTGCTTCAGTTTTTATAAGCTTTTTTCCCTTTTGCTGCAAGATCTCAAACAAGAGATTATACATGTTTAGACAATTCATTTTCTGTATTTCTTTCAGTTAAAGAGCATGAGTGAGCAGCTGTATTAATTTAATTCTTCACTTAGATATACTGCTTTCTCTGGTGGACTTTTGAGGATTGTTAGTATTAATTGCACTTGGTGCATAGATCTTTCCAGTGCCTCCACATGTTTTGTGTTCTCATTTCTTGTTCTGCGTATAGTAAAAAAGTGTGAAAAAATATATTTTCTAACAAAGCATAACATATGTAAGCTCACATAAATCTGTATTTCTCATACTTTTAGAATACTCTTTGCATACAGTTCCCAGGTGGCATCTTAACTATAAAGTTTTGTTTTGTAAGAGCGGTGATGACTGTAAATCCAATTGTGTTTCTTAGAAACTGTATTTAAAACTGTTTCTTGACCTTTAAATTATTCTAAAGTAAACAAAATAACAAAATGGGTTTTCCTTCAAAGAAGGCCTCATCATGCTGTGACGATTACTGCACGAACAGCAAGATTCTTAGAATAGGGAAGGGAGAGTTATGTATGAACATTAGATGGACAATACTGTCAGTCCAGGCATCACACTTGTATGTATTATGTACATACACATTCACATTGTTTGCCTTCTATAAAGAACATTCCATAGAACAAAATTTCTGAAGTTCACCTTAAAGCAGACAGTAGTTTTCTAAAGAGGAGTATTTTCTGGTTTGTTGGGTTTAAAAATCAACAATAATTTGTTAGGGCCTCAAACTGCTTTTCCTAAATCCTGCCCAGACAGAAACCAATAAACCTTTCCTGAAGTAGGATGTCTCTCTCAAATTAAAACTCTACTTGCTACTCTGAATCCACGTCAGGTATGCTTTTCCCTCTTCAGAAAACTTCAAAACTGTTTACTTGGATAAATTCCTTGAAACACAGATGCTTCCCCAAGAAACTCAGAAGTTCTGCCAAAGGCTGAAGAGGTGCTTGCACAGCTCTGTCAATCAGCTCTGCCCACTGCCCTCTTCTGTCACAGGGCACAGATGCCATAGACTGACTTCAGCTT
Organism: Egretta garzetta; assembly: GCF_000687185.1. Lineage (NCBI taxonomy): Eukaryota > Metazoa > Chordata > Aves > Pelecaniformes > Ardeidae > Egretta > Egretta garzetta. The sequence goes on from NW_009259798.1 coordinate 2,536,566, forward strand.
GTAAGCTTCTCAAAGCCTCTCTCAGAAGCTGTATGTATCCACAAAACCACCATGACTTAGAAATGGAATTTCCAAGTATCTGGGGCTACAGCCTGCCCTCAGCACAAGACCTTTGTGCCAGGTTAATGGAGCAAAACCACCACAAATGTCTCTTAACTGGCTCTTAACCTGAGGAATGCCAAGAGGAAACTCTCAGTTGGCATATGCTGATTGATAAATTGCATTAAGAAGTAATCTGCAAATATACAGGCACAATAGATATAAAAATTATGAGATTTGGGTTCACTCTATGACTTTGACCTGATCACTTCAAACTCTGTATCTGTTTTCCCCATTTATTAGTGACCAATTATCATAACTGGATATACTTTCTTTTATCTGTGAGTTAACAAACGTATTCATGCAGTAACTTATTTCAACTATAGGTATTGCTGCAAAAGAGAGACAAACCAACCCAACGCTGTAGCACAGAACCATCTGCAGCTATCATGATGCCTATTGGCAGTTACATGATTCTCTCTCCTAAAAGCCACAGGGATTGAAAACACAATGTTTATATAAACTCTTCTACAGCAGAACTTAACAGAATGCTAACACATTGCTAGCACTGTATTACCATAGGGCTACTCAATTGCTCTTCACTGAAAAACATAAAAGCCACAGGGCAAAACCAGCGCATGGTGGTGTTTCAGATCTGGTGAGCTGACCATCTCCTTTGCTGGAACAAGCATGATTACACCGGGCTGCCATAACGTACCCACACTCTCAACTCTTACTGGAGTCTCTTATTTGAGTAATTCAGACGTAAGCACGGATCTAGAACAAGGCCTTTCCAGATCCAAATGCTACAGCTCAACCCCCTCCCTAGGCTACAAGCTCAGTGTAGTTTTTCTACCTAAAAGGGACAGTCCAAATTTAGTATGGAAATCAATTTAAGGAGTTCCAGTACAAACCAGTTAAGATTCCCCCCCTCTTTTCTTCCTCCCAGTTCTTTGGCTTTGTTAGTTTTAGGTGAGGTTTTTAAGTGCGTATCTGGAGGGGGCAGTTTTGGTATTCTAGGCTCTTTCGGTACTACTTTTTTGTTAACCATATTATTTTAGATAACATGCCAGCATTACCCAGAATGGCCTTCAGGCCTTCAGTTAACTGAATAAACCATTTCACAGAGAAAACACTGAGTCAACAGGGTTTGGGGTTTTTTTTGCTTACAGTACTGTCATTCAATTTGTGATGCTTTTATTCAGCCTAGCATCAAGTAAACCTTATATAAATACAGCCATGTTTTCAGTTTGCCACAAATATATATAACATACTGGACACAAAACCAATGAACTACATGCAACCTCCAATGTTTCTTTTATACTTCTATCACGCACACTTGCACAACATGACCTTACACAGGGATCCACTGTACTTCTTGGTTAAGAGAAGGTTCTTCAAATCAGAGTTGAAACAACGTCATTCTGCCACCAAGGAGTCTCTCAGCCCAGAGATAACCTCCCTCCTTGCGGTAAGCTTTTGTGACAACTCTGCATCAGTCTTACTACACAAGTCAAGAGTAAAACTCCCAGTCCTTGGGCACTACAATGTGTTTGGCAAATACAGGCAACTAGGAAGAGTAGCTAGAATCACAGTCCCATGTTTTCTTTTAAATCTTGGTCATTTTTATCTCGGTTTTACCTTGATGCCTCCAGTGGCAGAATGGGTCCTCAAATATACAGCTTGCATAAGGAATAAAGTACATGAAATCACAGCTATATTGGCCAGAAGGGACCTCTGGAGGCATCTAGGCCAATCCCTTGCTCAAAGCAAGGCCAGTGTTGATGTTACATCAGGTTGCTCAGGACCTGGTACTGCCAAGTTGTGAAAACTGGAGATTCCAGAGCCTCTCTGGGCCCCTGTTCCAGTACTCCAGGTGCGGTCTCATGAGTGCCAAATATAGAGGAAAGATCACTTCCATAAACCTCCAGACCACAATGCTGACTCACATTCAACTTGCTGTGCCTTAGGACCCCCATGTCCCTTTCCTTCAAAGAGCTTTTGAGCCTGTTGGCTCCCAGACTTTACTGATGCATGGGGTTACTCTGTCACAGGCTCCAAGCTTTAATTTTTACTAAACTTACTCAGTTTTCTGTCAGCCCATCTTTTCAGCCTGCCAAGATCCCTCCAAGTAGCAGTTCAACTGCCCAGTGTGTTGAAGGCTGCCTGCAGACCTGCTGAGAACACACTCCACCCCTTGGCCAGGTTGTTAATACGAAACTTAAAACGGTGTTGGCCCCAGTACCAGCCCCTGAGAAACACCACCCACAATGTGGCCACCCACTGGATGTCAGTCTGCTAACCACTACCCTCTGAGCCCAGCTGCTCAAGTTTTCCACCAACCTTGTGGTCTTCCCATCTGGCCTGTATCTCCCCACTTTCACTATGGGGATGCTAAGTGAGACTGTGTCAAAGGCCTTGCTAAAGTCAAGGTAAATGACATCCACTGCTCTCTCAAAGAAAGAAATTAGGCTTATTGAGGTATAAAATTTGCCCTTGGTAAATCCAAACTGGCTGTTCCCAATCACCACCTTGTCTTTCACACACCTGGAAACAGCCAGAAGAGGGCATTATGGAGGATTTGCTCCAGAATTTTCCTGGAAACAAGTTAGGTTGACCAGCCTGTCATGCTCTGGACCTTCCTTCCTGGAAGAAGATCGGACATTTGCCTTCTTCCAGTCATCTGGAAATCTCCTCTGATAACCACAACCTGCCAAAGACAAAAAACAGTCAGTGGCCTTGCAATAATGTCGACCAGCTCCTTCAGCACCCTGATGCATCCCATCTGGTCCCGTGGAACAGTCTGTCCAGTTTGCTTCTGCAGTCCCCAACTCTGTCTTCCTCCATTATGGTTAGTATTTTCACTCCGTCTGACTGTGACACTAGGCTCAAGGAACCCGAGAGGCCCGTGAGCAGACCTTGCTAGTAAGAACTGAGATGAAAAAGGCACTGAGCACCTTGGCTTTTTCCATGCCGTTCTTAAGTACATCCCCTACCTTTTCAAAGAGTGTGCCCACATTTTCCTTCATCTTTCATTGCTAAAGTAATTACAGACACTTTCCTTGGTGTTGTTCATATCCTTTGCCAATTTCAACTCCAACTGAGCTGTAGTCTCTGAACTCCATCCCCGCATGCCTGGGCAATCCTTTTGTATTGCCTAGATACCTCATCCCTGTTTCCGCCTTCCAAACCCTTCCTTTTGGTGTTTGAGTTCAGGCAAGCGTTGCCTATTCAGCCAACTTGCTCCCCTGCCATGCCGTTCCTCTGCCACGCCTGCTCACATTTCAGCTCACTGGAGAGACTGGTTTTGTGCTATCAGCATGGTGTCTTTGAATATCAACTCCCTCTTCCAGGCTCCATCATCCTCCATAGTAATTTCCCAAAGGATACTGACAGGCAGGTTAGTCAAACAAGCCCAATTCTGTTCATCTGAAGCCCAGAATCTTTATTCTGCTACTTGCCTTCCTTAATTCTCTTGGGATCTTAACTCTAAGGTCCTGGAGTCACTGCTGCCAAGGCTGCCCTTGACCTGTACACTGACTACTAGTACCTCCTTGTTTCTGAGTAACAAATCCAGCATCTGGGTCAAAAAAAAAAAAAAAAAAAGTTCTTGATGTCCCAGAAAAATTGGTTGGACTGCTTTTACCTCTCCGGGTGGCTCATCCAGATGTCAGAGCAATTTTACATTCCCAAAGCAGCCTGGGCCTATGATCTGAACTTTCTTCTAGTTATTTAAGGCTTCACCTGCTTCCTCTTTCTGATCAGGCAGTTTATAGCAGGTGCCCCCGCAATGTACCCCACGCTGGTCTCCCCACCGATCCCAACCCCTCGGATCTCAGTTGGCTCATTCCAAAGAGGAGGAAAGCTCCAGGCAAAGAGACGCTTGTTTGTGTAGAACACAACTTCCGTTCATTTCCACACCTGCTTTTCCAGAAGAGCTTGTGTCCTTCCATCACACCACTCGTCACGAGCTGTGCCACCCTGTCCCTGCGATCCCAGCGCTGCAGCTGTGCCGATACATCCAATTCCTCTGGTTTCTTTCCCGGGCTGTGTGCGTTCCCACAGTGGCATGTCCCCTTCCCACTGCAAGCGAGCGAGCCTCCTGCAGCCTGCCATCCCTGGCCAGCTCTGTCCACCCCCAGCCTTCCTCCACACCCCTCCTGGAGGTCATGGCCATCCCCACAGGTTCCCCAGTTGTGGAACTCCCTTTATTTTAACCCGCAGCTTAAAACACCAATTATCTATAAAATGAACTACTCCCTGCTACCACAGCAGGCTGTGGAAGTAACAAGCAAGAGAGCACTCTGCATTCCTTGCAAACCCACAAAATTCAAGGCATTATTTTGCTTAAAAACTCAGCTATGATAAGCCAACATCATTACTGGAAAAAAATTCTGGTTTGGCTTTTTGTCTTTGGTTATTACAGAAAGATTATTTTCGCTCTCTGGGGTTTTTTTAATAGGAATCGATGTTTGCATTCCTATCTGAGGTGCAGCAGTGTTAAACCTCTGCCCATCTGCTGCGAGACAGGCAATCTGCACTGTAGATTTGAATGTAATTAATTTCTTCACTGAATTGTAATTTAAAGTCTCTCTGCATTCTGCTGCAACTTACCAAGAGAGTCTGAAATTTGATATAAAACTAAATAACTTAAACAGAATAGGAATAATTTATTATACCCTTCATCATTTTTTTTGTCATACCCTTGAACAGGGCTGCCCAGCACCGTGACGTCTGTTCTCTCCCCAAGCTGCTACTCAAGTGGCCAGTGAACAGACGTAGAGCAACACCATCACACAGACAGGACAGGGGAAGGACAGTCAATCATTTTGCTTAACTGACTGCTTGTGATGCTAAGCAGGATGTATTTTTTAAAAAGCTGAAATGCTGACTAAAGGTAAACATTTCATGTCTTTTTTTAAATATAAAAATAATTGAATAAAAATATGCTCATGGACCTGCCTAATAGTTTGAAGTCAGTTCAGCTTCTTGACTACTGTAGCTCTTATCATTGGTATTTTTACAGCATTTTACTGGATCAGAATCCACACAGTAAGGCAGATACACAACTTCTACCTTAAATATTTCTCTTATTATTCTCAGATAATCTGCAATGAGACACATTTACACCTCAGACCTAATTTTAAATGGGGTAACTTCATCTTGTGTGATGGGTTACTCAACTCCTTTAAGTACACAATACTCCCACAAGGCTGAGAGCTCAGTTTATCAAGAAAATCATGGATCCGTTGTTATTTTAAGGTAACTTCAAATTTTCTTTTCTTCTTTCAGAGTTTATTGCCCTTGAAAAGCTTGATTAATTTGAATTATATTAACAGAAACAGTTTTAAAATTAACATTCTGTTGGGGGGGCATTTATTTCAATCAGAGTTTTGAGATTTTATGTCCTCCTACGTACCTGCTGTTTTTTTTTTTTAATGACTGAATTACAGAGGACAATATGATTTACAAATTAAGCATTAGTAGTATTGTTTTAAAATACCACTAAAAGTATGTGGAATGAATGCAATAAACCTGTCAAATCATATTGTCAACACAAGAGAAAACAATTTGTGAGAAATGCAGAAGAGCTGAAACTGTATGAAGAACTATTAGTCATTCAGAAATACAACTTCCATTAATATGAAAAAGAAGAAACTTTATGCCTGCATACAAACCCTCATGTTAAAGCAAGTAGGCCGTAAGTTAAAGTCTGAATTAATGGTAGGGATTTGACATTGTGAGTGGTCTTGGCCATATGCAGGAAGAGTGAGCCAAGATTCTGTATGTGTGATCAGTACAAATGTCTATTCCTTGGGTAATTGCTCTTACTTAGTTCTGACAAGCTAGTAAGTACAAAAGCTTTAAAAACTGTGCTTTACTATTTTTGTGTGTAACTGTGGATGGTGGGTAGGTGTGTGTTCCAGGGAAGTTGCTCCATCTCTGATCATCTGCCAAGCCCAGCATTCAGGAACTTTTAATTTTGCTGAACTTTCTTTCTGCACAAGCAAAAGTGATGCTGGTAAAACTACGCCATCCCTGCTGCAGGAATTAGCACCACAGCGATCCGGACAGCACGACCCGAAAACCACAGGAGCGCTGGAAACTCCACTTTGGGGGTGAAAACTGAAATCCAGCCTACAGCTCCAAAGCAAGAGCTGGCTTACGCTCCTCCTAAGTGACCACCACCCATGGCTAACCTTTTGCACCAACACAGCATCCGATGCTTACAGTTTTGTGGATTTCGCTTAAGGCAACAACAGAGTAATTTCAGGACCAATGCTCTCAACCTGGAGCTTGTTCCTCGGACAGGAGGAGGGTTTGCCCTGGGTAGGCCTCGACCAGCGGCACGGCGACGACCCGGGAGCCCCCCGCCCCGCTCCCCCCGTCACCG
>NW_009259798.1:2543805-2548643 GCF_000687185.1 Egretta garzetta
GGGCGCGCGAACTCCCTGAAGCAGAAACTTCCGATTTTAAAGCGTTTCCGCACTGTTGGTTAAAGGGGAACTCGGCTTTTTTAACCCGGCGAAGACCAACCCGGGCCACCTCGGGTAGCTGGAGACAACGCCTACTCATGGGTTTAAGCCGTGTATTGAGGAGATGAAGTGGTCCGTGTGCCCTGTTGTGCAGGTGATGGTACCTGTTAAGACAGGCTCCTCTCACCCAAAGAAGTAAAACATTCTGTAGGAAAATTACAAACCTTGTCGAAGTCCAAAGATCTGTCAGTCTGTAATAAACTTGTGTGGGCTAGACTTACTAAATCTTGCTTAAGGAGGATTGTATGGAATGGAGAACAAATACAGAAGCTCTGCACACATGTATGTAAACATGGTACAAGCATGCGAGAGAAAATGGCTTGAAGAGCCTTGTACTTGCCGAACCGAGGGATGGAGGTGGCCGGAACACCCAGCCAGAGGGCTGCTAGCTCTCCACACTGAGCTAAAAAAGGGCTTTTTATTCGGAAAAATGACCTCACAAACCCGGCATGTCGTCCTCCGCTGGGGGCACGGCGGGGGGCCTGCAGGCAGCTCTCTGCGTGTAGCTGGGCCGAATCCCCTCGGTCGCCGCTGTGGCCGTTCGCTGCCGCGTTTCTCCACGGCACTGAACCCCTCTTGTCGCTGTCTACCCGGAACACACCTCGGAGTACGTGGACTAAATTCTTAGCTCCGGCAGAGATGACTTACCCCACAGCCCCAGCCGAAAAGCAGTGGTAGCATTTAAAAATCATTCATATGCGTTGGTGTGTGCATTAAAAAGGTTTTATAAAGGTTTCAGATGAGCATGGAGAAGCCATACATGTCTCTTTCAGCACCTGTGTGTTAACCACGGTACCCAGGCGGCTGCTGGTTCTGCACGTGCTCTGGGCAGAACTATTTTGGAAGAGTTGCAACGATGCATTTTTTGAAACTTTTATTGGGGCTGTTTGTTTATTTAGTAGACTATTTATCCTGCAGCCTTTAACAACTCTGGATCCAACTGCAGAGCTTTGGGGCTGCTGGTACAAACTGGGATGGTTCTGCAGTCAGAATGCAGTGACTTGGAGGAGTGACACAGAAACATGGTGCTGGTGGCAAGGAGCCTGCAAGAAATAAGACTTCTAGGAGGTTCAGATATTTAAATTCTGAATACTGTAAAAGCCAGTTTCTTACAAGTCAGGCAGTTTCTTACGCCATCTTTCTACGCTGGAAACCATCAATTTTTCCTTATATAAAACTAAGCCCTAGGAGTCCTTTCTGTTTTCCCTGCAGCCTTGAAGTTTCTGCCTAACCCCATGGACTTGCATGAAAGTTGAAGAATGTAAAGAAAACGTGATACAAGTTCCATTCCTTTTAGATACTATATTGTGGAATAGCAGGAAGGAGAATTGCCGTTGTTTGGTGAACTGAAGAACAGGCTTTGAGTCTGATCAGTATGGCTACACTGGGCAGTCTTCTAACATTGTAGTCTAGGCAGCTTGGGAGATGCTTTCTACTCCTGTAAAGCTTCCTTAATGTACAGATTGAACTTCCGGCATGAATAATCAGAGTTATCCCAGAGGTGCCAACACAATTGCAAAGAGAATGTAGCTTCTAGGTCTGGAAGCCTTTTTTTCTTTCCTGTCAGTTGTAATTAATAAAATCATGCCTTTCAACACTGTGGACAAGAAACCTGGGCAGCTCTCTACATATTCCTCTGTTTGAGGGTAACAAAAATAGACTGTAGAATCGTCAGGCTTGCACTTTGTCTTCGTAGTTGTTTGATCAGTTTGACAGCGTGGACCACACCTATCTGGAGCCTTTTGGCACAACTAAAACAGTGAAAAAAAAAAAGGTTGTGAAGGAGCTGTCCTGTCCCTTCATGCAGTCACGCTGTTTTGTGTCTTTCTGTTCAGCTTCCTTGTGTTTCTGAGGTACCAGATTTATTATGATTACCCTCTACAGACATACCTGGAATATCCCATCATCATTGCACAAGGTAATTTTTTTAAGCCATGTTTTGGAAATGAAACAGGGCTCATTCAGCCCTCCAAGACTTGTAGATATAGTACCCCGCTGTGATGACATGTATCCATTGACCACTCCTAGCTGGGGTCGGGGGGGCAGAGGGAATGAATGTCTCAAACATGATTGAATTCCTCTTCATTTTATGAAAAGAGATGGTCAGGTAGAGGAGAAAGATCTAATTAATACACACAGGGTGGAGTTGCAGTGTAAGCTCATCCTTTCTCCAGTGACTCCACGTGGGAGAGAGACCTTACAAGATTCTGAGAAAAGTTTCATTTTGGAGCTTGCAGTGTTTTGTACATCAATCAAAAGAGAGACAAACCTGTAAGAAACCAGTTTCCACAGACCTGGTGCCCAGCGGAACTACTGCCTTCTGTCTAGAGTTGCATTTAGGCCCTTCACCTTCTCTGACAAGCGATCCTTTATTTGTTTCAGATGTCGTTCTCCTTTTGTTTATTCTGCGTTTCAGTGGAAACATGAAACGAGCTTTGCTCTATGCAGTCACGTATCCTTTGAAATCTGGGAATTTTGGCTTATGTAGCTTGTTTGGTAGTTCTTTGCATAGCAGCTATGTCATCATTTGTTTTGTGCTGCCATTGTAAATAATTTTCAGCCACTCCTCAACATGCATTCCTCACTCACATGTGGATTTCTTGGATCACAGTAAAATCTCTATGGGAAGTAAGCTTTCTATGTAGCTATGCTTTAGAAGACCCACAGCTGATAAGGAGTAAAACCAGTTCTTAATTTACATCTTTGCTAGAGATGCGGGGTGGAAATGATTAATCTTTTTTCTTTGATTCCTACCCATGCAGATTGTGCTTGTTATGATGAACACAGCAGTTTGGGGTTTGTTTTTTTTTTTTTTTTAAGTAGGACTTGGGCTTAAATCTCAAGTCTCATGCTTTGGAGCAGGTCTTGAGAAACTCCAGTCACTGTTCAATCAAGGACAGCTTGAAAAATAGGAGCACTTAGTGTTTCTACAAGTGCTTAATATATTTTATCTAGATTGTATAGTCTGCTATAAAGTTCCAATAAGATTATTTCCAGATGTTTCCAAAACCATCTAATTCCCCAGGCAGTTTCAAGCGCTTGGGTATCCTAGAATTTTCAGTGCTATGAAACTTAACATAATGTAAGATTTGGAGGGGGCTGGTACATGCTAACACTCCGGAAGTGGATAATAGACCTGGCCATGGTAAGTGCTGCATGATTATTTGACATTAGGTCCACATACAAAATTACTTTTTTTCTGGATGTCTTGATCAGTGAAATCTCTCCTTATATTTGTCCTTGGAAGAATCATTTGGGTTAGCTTTCAGAACAACCCCAGTTTTCAAATACAGCTGTTTCACTTCTGTGAGTAGCTGGAAAACATAGCACTGGCAATAGAGACTTGGGTGTGTGTGGGGGGGGAAACAGGCATGTTCTGAGGTAAAGTTAATTGCGGTGCCTTAATTAAAACTAGAAAAGGTTTAAGATGATGAAAAAAGATTGCCTCTTTAGTCCTAATGTCATAACACCCATTAATAAACCTTTACCAGGAGAGGAAAAGAATAGAGCATCAGCCAAAATATTGGAAATAAGGAATATTAAATACTGCACAAGATCTTTTTTTCCCTTTAGTCCGCAAATTTTGCAAGAAAAATATCATCTGATGATACCCTACATAGGCTAAAGATGGTCTTTGCCCTTTTTATCAAAAGAGAGAAAGTTGAACTTTAACTGAGATGAACTGGAGTTGCTAATGCAAAAGATGATACAAATGGGGAGAAAAGCTTCCAAGCCTAACACCAGTCCTTACTTGCAAGGGAAATCCGGGCGTGCCAGAGAGACCCCTGTGGAGGTCCCATCTACCCACTGCCTTCGCAAAATCCTGCTTAAAAGAATGACAGGGTGAATAGTCTGTTCCCTTCATTATTTTTTCCCACCAATTGGACCCATTTTCCACACATTCTTGTCAGTTTTCTCATTCTTCTATGGTTTTGTTTGCCAGACGTAATGGTAACAGATGGTTCGCATCAACCTTGCTGTTTAGACTAGATCAGTCTCATTTTAGCTAACTTTCATAAACAGTTTTATGTAGCAGGTTGAGAGGCTTTTTTATTTCTTTGCTTCTTACTGTATTTGCCTTTATCAAGCATTTGCCAACAGCAGTAGCAATTGTGCTCTTTGAGCTTCTTTCCTCAGAAATCAGGCCCTTGCTTCTGGCAACTTTAGTTTTTTCCTTCACGGTTCCTTAATAAGAAGCTGAAATGCTTGGGTTGCAAAATACTGAAAAAGTATATATATATTTTTTAATTCTGAATGAAAAAGCTAGTGCTGGCTTTTAGTAAGGTACATGCTAGCAGCTGAACACTTGGATAATACAGTGGCAGAGGCAGAGGCTCCTTCTCTTTTTTTACCTGTTTTTCAGAATTTGTGCACGCTCATCAGTGCGGCCAGTAAGCTGGCGCAGCTGCGGTGTCTCTGGGAGACAAAAGACTCTGGACAAGTGAGCGCCTTGACCTGGAGTATGTCTGCATACACCTGCGCAAGTAAGCTACGGGCACCTTGGTGTGAAGCGCTCAGTTTTCATTTCTTAAAGCCGTATCTGCTCGTAACGCCTCTTTCAATAGAACTTTACTCAATCGTAGTAGGTAAAAATCTTGCCTAACGTTTCCCTTAGTGCCGACTTCTGAGCTTCAGATACCACACAGTCCTCTTGAAATCGAGTTTTATCATTGACACCAGCTCAGTCACAATGACACTCTGACTTAGAAAACAGGCAAATGTGGTCAAAGGAACCTGAT
>NW_009259798.1:2548706-2552892 GCF_000687185.1 Egretta garzetta
AATAAAATTACTAGCGATCCAGCCTGAAAATGTGCTGAATTTTATGGTTAGACAGTCAGACAAAGCTAACTCTGAAAACTCACCTACAAATAAATAGATGCTTAATGCTAAATACCTTCAACTCTGTGACTACATGTAAATATGTTTCTTGACAGAGGAAAATTTAAGAACGTACCAAGGACAGTGATTTCTGCAATTCATGCGTTAATGACTTAGTGGTCTGCATGAATGGTTCTTCTATGGCTATTTGTCAGAAGGGCCTTTGTCATGTTCACAAAACTTGTTTAAAATACTTTAAAACGTAGTTGATGCTGGATCTATTTCCCTGTGAAACAAATGTTTTGAAGTCAGTAATGAGAAGCTGTGGTACGTTTGCTGAACAATGGCAATAAACTTTGGAAATGGTTTTAGTCTGCTGCAAATGTGAAGTAATTAATGTTTAGACTTGTTGTGGGAAGGAAAGCCGAATTCCTCGTATTTGCAGAAGCCTAAAAGCACACATGTGAACATTTACAGAGGTTAAGTCACGCTAACTCGATGGTGGGTGTAGCTCAGCATCAACTCCTGAAGCAGGGGGCTGACCTGAAAGAAAAGCAGTGAAGTCTGACCACATCCAACCTAGTGAGATAGACAGAAACAGATAGAAAAATTCTAATTATATCAGCGATTTTCTCATTAAAAAAGACCCTTAATGTGGTGTCACGCAGCTTTGAGAGCTTGATTTCTGAAGCTAAAATAGAGAAGAGGGGGTGCACTAGAAGTGGGAGTGTCTATACAATGCATATTTTCATGCAAGACTATCCACTATGGAAAAATACATGCTTCATCATTTTTTGAAGGTATAAGCATGCCATATCTAGTCCACTAATCAGAATTCATTCCATTTACAGCAAGAATATTTACAACTGTGATGACTACGAACGATCTCGCAGGTGAGTAAAGCATGGAATCGCCCGCCTTTCCAAGCTAACAGCTGCCAGGGTCGTTTTGCACTGTTTTGTAAAAGCAGATACCTGGGCTCGGAGGAACAAGCCCTGAGCCCGGTGGTTTAGCATGGTGAGGGAAGGAGTCACTGCTAAAAAGGTGGCGCAGGATTACAAACCAGTCAAATGCCTGGAGAAAACAAGAAACCCTGCTTATGCTTATCACACGGTGGCAAGTGGTCCAAAAGCCATTATTTTTTTCAAAAGGCAAAAGCACTACAAAATTAACTTAATTGTGAAAATAGCAGAATAAAACATTAAAAATCATTAATATTTAAATACGTACATTCGTTTTGTAAAGCACAACTTCATAAACCTGTAGTAATTGAGAATAAATCTGTAATCATTGAGTGATAGCCTTTCAAATAACAAGTGTTACCTTTTCTTACTGTGGGGCTTGGGCGTTAACAAATTCTTCCAGAAAACAACTTAAAATTCAGCTTAGTACGTGAATAGTTTTTGGTACAACCTTCAGAAAGTTTACGGCAGGCTGAAAATGGAATGGTAGGCTGCTAAGAAACTCACCAAAAAATGGCTTAAAATGTGTTAATTTGCAGCTGATTTCATTATAAAGCAAATTTACTCAACAGCTTCTTACCATCGTGACAGAACTGAAAGAGCCAAGGCATGCAGCAGATTTTTCACTGAATGGTTCGAAATCAAGACTCGGTGGATGTAAGAACAGTAACAAAATGGCATTGTACTTTATTGGGCAGATCCTGTTTCTAGTTCGAAACTGGATTTATTTTTTTTTAAGCAGTCCTCTGCAGCACAATAGGGCTCTGGTTTTACAAGCAGTTCAAGTGGCTCTTCCAGTGGAAGAGGAAGTCCCCTTTTCAGTCACTCATTTGCACCCCCACCCTTGCTGCTTTCTCTCTGCCAGAGTAAGAGTTTTGGGGCCATGCAGTTAACTGGATCATCAAAAAACTGGCATAACACACAGGCGGAAATTTAGTCCAGGTCAGCTGTCGAGCCCAGTTCACCCACAGCTACACACGTGCGCTGACTGGAAGCGCATGAGCTATGTCGAGGGGAGGAAGGAAGGGAAGAAAACACCAGGAAAGTAAAAAGCTGGCTCTGTTTAAAGCTGCTTTTTAAAATACAGCACAGTACACTTCGGAGCATGGACGAGATGGCAGCAAACAGCGATACCGTGCTGCTCTAATGGAAAATGTTTCCAGTTACCTCCTAGCACTGAGCGCTTCGGCACGCTCATCTTGGCTTCACACACGTGCGTGAAACTGCCCGGTACTGCCTATTTCTGAAACAAGGTTTTGTGTACATTTCTGTGACCGTTCCATTTAGCAAGCGGGTATTAGATACACCTGTACTTCAAACTGGGGTCCCACGGGTAGAGCTACTGTGCTGCTTTTGGCTTGAAGGAATTCTGAAAGTTAATCAAGGTACTGAAAAACTGCTTTTTTTCTCAGTTGCCACATTTCCTCTCATCAAAATCTGACAGATGCAAGTATTTCCTGTCTCCCTGAAGTCTACACTTAACAGATGGCAGTAGGGAATAATCCCTTTATTATAAACCACACAGGCAACTGTAGAGGACACCTGAGCTGCAGCTCCGAGTTTAATTTTAGGTGTAAATACAAATTTATATGAGGCTACTCAAACTTATACTATTCTCCTGGGTTTGTCACAAAGGCATTAGAGGTGCTGTAGGGTATTATCGTCAGGTATCACTCATACGTGCTAAATGCTCCTGGAGAGTTTCTGGGTTCCTGAACTTGAACTAATTGAGTGAAGAGTGGGAGCCAGCCTGTTTGCACACCAGTGGAGGTTTACCAAACAACATCTCTTCTGAAAACCATAGCAGTCGATTTATTATTTTTTTTTATTTATGCTTACAAGAATTTTTTTTTTGCTTCCTTTCTAGTTCTCATCCGTTTCATAGCCATGCTCATTCTCAATATTTGGGTCACAGCCACAATCCTGCACTACAGGAAGACTAGAAAGACTGATTAGAAGACGCTCGTCAGCACGCACCACAGTTACTGTCAAACACACCTGATACAACTAAGCTTAAGCAACAGAACAAAGGCTGAGGCAGCTCTCGCGCGCTCTCTCTCGAGCCCAGCATTTACCCCGCAGCGTACTTGGTACAGTCATGCTCATTTTCTCTTAGAAGCAATTCTGATAAGATACTGAATTTAAGCAGCTTATTTTTATTGGTCATTTAAGAGAAGTTTCACTGATACCACATTTTCTCTGGATTTTTCTACTAAATGAACAAGGTATTTTGTATTTAGATGTTTATATGCTCCTGTATCGCCGCAGTACTTTCTGGTTACGTATAAGCAATTTTCTTCAATTCTACAAGAGCGATTCTGCACCAAGATACCAGCTCATCTTTCTGCGTCTGCTGCAAGTCTGTGAAACAGCAGATGTTTGTCTTCTTGCAAGCAACTTAATTAGCTTGACATTAGCTATCTGTATTTTAGGATGAAGACAATCTGAGTCAAGGCCCAATTCCAAATCAGGTTCTAAACGTGTGTTACCAGGTCACAACTCCGGTTGGGGTTGTAGCGCTTAGGTGCCACACTTAAATAGGCCAATTTCTACAGCTGGTGCAGGATACCTCTGCTCACCTTCTCCAGTAGATCCAGGTTTTACTGGGGCAAGAGCAAAAACTCAAATTCTTCATTTCCAGCGCAAGCTCTCCTTCACTGAACGTTGCGGTTTGGGAACAGCAGAGAGTAGAATGCGCAGAAATTAATGAAATTTTGACCAGCAGAGTTAAAACTTCTGTCCAAGGAAAAGTTCCTGAGCCGGTACCCAGACCCCAGACGCGCTCCGTGCTGGCAGCGACTGGTTTCTAGCTGCAGCCGGGCGTGCCGAAGTGGAGCTGTCCCCCGGAGCCGCCCGCTCTGTGCTTCCGTAGCCTTCAGCCTGCGGCGCGAAGCGTGCTGGAGAACGCTGCAGTTCTTACTTTGGTGATTCTAATTGGTTTAGGAAAGGGAAAGGATATTCTTGAGGACTGTTAACGGGGGATTTTGCTTTCGGAAGGAGCGCCTTCCCAACCGAATGTTACAGGGCTGATTGCGCTTTTCCAAAAGAGCTCGTAGGGTGTTGCTGCTGGGTGGCATTGGACCCAAGGCACCCTTGATCCTGACACCCCCGAAAACGACAGGAAGCCCACGCTGACAACACGTGTGGCAGGTTTTCCCGGCAGGATGCTAAGTCGCTGGACTCTG
>NW_009259798.1:2552941-2601393 GCF_000687185.1 Egretta garzetta
GCGGGGAGGGCTCCCCGAGGGAACACACAAACTGCGGTTTGGGCGCGGGGAGGGCTGGGGCGGGCACGCCCGTGGACACACCACCTCATGAATCTCGCGTTGCTGAGAGCAAGCGCACAGGTGAGGATTTTTTACTGCTCCAACAAAATGCAGAAACGTTTCTGTGTTGGTTGAGAGCGTAACTGCAATCGTCCTGTTCCTGACTTTACTAAAGCTGTGTGAAGTATCTGAAGCGGTCAAAATGGCGGCAGGCAGCACATTTTCCGGGTCATATTAATAAACGCTGTCCTTTGCGATTGATTAGTGTCATTCTTACAGTTAATTTTCCTTACATTTAATTTTTCATTCTGTTTCCATATGTGGAGAGAAAATGAAATATTCATTACAGGTCATTCATGGTGGCTTTCACCTTAATAGTGGCAGCATCAGGCTGCATACTGACCTGTGAAACACTGAAGAGCTCCAGCATCTTATGTGAAAAAAACCCACGCTCACTTCTCACCTCGTTTGTTTAATTAAAGCCTAAAGCCTCTTCTTGATAGAGAAAGGTTTTGTGTAGAGTCGGAACCTTGTCTGTTGCTGACATCTCCCATACTCCTGAGTCATCGATGCTGTAGCAAAGCGAAGACCCCATTTTCAGCCTGAGGATCAACACTTCAGCTTGGGGTTTTTTCATCATAAAGCACTGAAAATGCATTGAAGAAAAGCTCTTTACAGGTTACTTAGCACACTTGGAATAAATCATCTTAGAAACATGCGGAAAAAAGAGACAGAGGAAAAGAAACAGAGCTGGGTAATTCACAAGCTGCAGGTAAAGTAATTTGTAGACTTGGAAAGCTGGACCACGAGTTCTCCTCAAAGCTGCCAGAGAAACGGAACAAATCAGAAGGCAGCAGTGAAGTTTTACACACTTCTCCCCCTCCTGAAAATGATTTATTTAGCTTCTGTCACGTAGAAGCCATGGGCAAGCCCCGTGAAAGCGCAGCCCCCGTGGTTTTCTGGTGCATAAGCCATAATCTTCTCGGTAGCTGGGTTAGAGCAATGGCTTTAGAGAAGACCCCCGGGGAGGATGAGCCGCGTTACGCTTGCTGTCCGAGGCTGCGCAATGCAGCAGCAGACCAAAGCCGGGCAGGGGGAACAATCTTGGGGCCCCAGGGGGAGCATTCTGGGGGCCCAGCTTCTCTCCGCAGGGCAGGGGGATCGCACCTCCGCTCCCGGCTCCCCCGGGTGCCGAGCGAGGCGCTGGGTGGCTCAATCACCCCGGCTTGCAGCGAGCTCACGGGGTGAAACAGCTGCTCCTGTCCCGGCCGGAGAGGTGGGGGCCCCGCCCGGGCTGTCCAAAAGCATGAGCTTTCTTGCCTGTGGGAAGACAAGAGCTGAACTCCAGCAGCACCCAGCGCAGTGCCACCAGAACCCCACATCTCCCCATGACGAGCTACGGCCGTGCCTGGGGTAACGGGGAGGCTGCAGTCTGCACTTAGCCATTTTAATAGAAACGACACCACCACTACTCTGCCTTCCAAGTTCAGGTTGCTTCTACCATAAATAAAACGTTTAACTGATCGTTTGGCGTCCTTTCACCTTAACTTAGACCGAGGGAATTCCGAATTTACCACAGCCCCTCCCTGGACAGTCCAGCCGGGTCGTGACGTACGCATTCCGGCTTTTGAATTTGGAGGCCTTGGCCAGCAGTGCCAAGATGCTGACCTGCCTCATACCGTGTGAGAAGTGTAAATGGAAGAACATGGTTCCTGCGCCGCAGTGCCCCCTCTGCCTCAGGACTCTAATGAAGCACAAAGTGAGCTTGTGCAAAGTGCATCTTAAGTTACCCAATTACTGTGAAGAAATTCTTTCACCTTTAAGCACTTGACTACGTACAGATTCCACTGAGCTGACTTCTGAGATGGTGACTTCATCTTGAGAGATTTCAAACTGTTTTCCCTGAAACGCACCATCACCATGGCTTAAGTCCTCGTGGTCTCCCTGAGCTCGAGGAGATTCTCCTCTCTTGACACTGGTGCATTTTAAGCTTGCACGTACGCCCACCTTCCCAGCAATAAACCTCCCATCGCTGCAGCTCTGGCGGGCGCAGGAAGCAGGCAGAGGGCTCCCTTGCTGCGTTTACCCGGCCCTTCCATCGCCCCAGAGCAGGCAAGCGGCTGCGCTGACCCCGCTGGCTCTCAGCTGGCCCACAGTACAGCGAGGCTGGGAGATGCCGGACAGCACCACGCAGGCGCCTGAGGCCACGGGATCCGCCAGGTAGATTCGAGCCCTGAAGCGGCGTCGGACCGGCACCCAGCCACGAGGTCAGCTTATGGAGCAGATTTGAAAAATGGAACAGCGCTGAGGTAAGAGGCGACGCTAGGGCCAGCCAGCGTGAAAAAGGGTTCAGAGGGTGGGGCTCTTGGCTCCCTCAGCCTTAAAACAGTCTAGGTATTAAATATCTCTGATACCTCCAAAAAAAGTTTCCACCAATTCACTCATTAATAACAAGTAGCATGTACCCAAGACACATGGCTCACATGGCTAACACAGTGCTTGAAGTCTAAGCTGTTGGCAAGCCAAAGGAAAAGAGGGATCCCACAAACCTGACGTGCTTCCTGGTGGGCTGCCATGCTTACCGGGTGGTGCAACAGCATCCCGGGCAATAAAAATCCTGGAGATCTAGCAAGGTTGATGGCAAATGACAAGAAGAACTGGATGACCCAAGAGGCACACTGGGACATGACCATGTAAGGCTACAGATACCAGCAGGCTCACGTCTCTGAAGAAAGGTTGAAGGCCCTGACCTCAAAATGGGGCGATAGGGCTGAAGCACCACAGGCGGTTGCCTTGGCTGGGAAAGCATTTCTACGCGGCTCCACCAGGCAACCCAAAAGGGGCTGCAGGGACATGCAGTTGCTGCGCTCTCTGCCCTTTCTTCTCAGGATGAAGATGTCTCCTTCCAGATCTCTTTAAGGTATGCATGACTACATATGCTTACAACTTTGTCATTTTTCTACCTTTCATGGTGACTTTCATTTTGAACTATCACTTTAATCCTGAAGCTTCTGTAAGGTTACTGGAGCAAAAGCAGCAGTGGTCAAGTCCAGCTGCACACTTGCAATAGCAAGTATCGGGCAGTAACTTGACTTTCTTACCCTTCCAAACCAACACTTCCTGCCTACGAAGGGGCAAAGATTCAAAACCCCAATCTTCCTAACAAGGCCTGGTAATTAGCATCCCCGTGCTAATAAATTACAGTTCCTCTGAGTCCCCGCTTCTGGTGGCAATGGTTTTATGGTGAGCTTTTCCATTCGCTGCAGTAGTTTCTGGGGAGAACTAGACTCGATGTGTTTAGACTTCCTGTTCTCTTCTGCCACGTACACCTCAGCAGACTTGTCTCATTTCCCAGATGAGCATGCCCGAGTACATCATTGTCCACTTTATAGGCAACTTCAACACAGAGCATGAATTAATTTCAGAACCGCTCCATCAACATCTTTTACAGAGATCGAAAAGAAAACTCCTTCCCACTCTCATGAGGCATACTTCAAACCAGTAGGCAAAACCCCATGATCCACGGGATGCTGATAATCCCCTAAGTGGTTTAATAGGATAATCTTAAAAAAACCCCAACAAATAATCTTTTCAATTAAAAGTGTAGTATGTGCAGAATTGAGAGTCCATAAAATATTCTGAAGATCAACTGCAATGCACTGAAAAGGCACCGAGCCTGTCAAGAGTTCAAGGAGCATCTGGACGATGCTCTTAGTCATACGGTTTAGTTATAGGCAGTCCTGCGAGGAGCAGGGCGTTGGACGCGATGATGCTTATGGCTCCCTTCCAACTTGAGATATTCTATGATTCTGTGAAAAAAGAAATGAATCACTATTTTAACATGAATGCTGAGGAAAACTAACCAGGAATGCGGCGCAGGCTCCAGTTCTGTGAACTGGTCCATGGGCTGTTATGTTGTCCTGTCTTAGGAACAGACTGAGGAGGCGGTAGGGGGTTGTAAGAGCTAAGCAGGCGAGAGGTTTGTTTTCACACAAGTTCCCCCTTTTCACAGCAGCATCCCAAGTACGGCCTCACAAGCCCAGGCACTTGAGACCAAGACACACAAATCTTCCAAGGATGACTCTCTCAGAGCTAGATGGGAAACTAATACATTGTTAAGATTATAAACACAAATGCTCAAATTTCTAATGATCATCTGACACTGCCTGAGAAACTGAAGAGAAAAGCATACAATTTCTAGCGGCAGCTTTCCTGGCCTTGGTGACTTCAGAGCCACTGAACGCCTGTCAAAAATGTAGGAGGTTCAGTGTCTTCAGCTGAGGTAGCGAGACACTTGCAGTGAAACTTCAGTGATGTTTTAAATTTGGCCGAGTTACTCGAGCCTTTTGCACGTTTCCAAGTCCTATGTGATAGCATGGTCCGTGTCACGTTTTGGTTACAACGTCAACCGTGCTGGATCCCTGGTGGCGCTGGGAGGGGTTGAGCTTTGGCTGGAACCACTCTGAGTAGGAAGCTGCAGTACACAGCTAGGACAGCAGTGGAAATCTCCTTGAAGAAAGGTCTGCGTGACAGCTGGCATGTTAACTCTGACGGGGTCTTCCTGTCCAGCTTCCGTGCTGGTGAGCTCCTGGATGGGAACCAAAGAGCAACTTCCCTACAAGGGTCTTGAGCTTCTGACTCCAAGTTTGACCCCTGATTTTTCCAGAGGGTTAATCTGCAGCTTGGCTATGCTATTTGTTTACTCCTGTGAAACAGAAGGACCTACAATGAGAGAATTTCTATAGATAAAGTCATCCAGGCCATAAAAATGTCCTGTTTGCTGGGACAGCCCTGTTACAAAAAGAAAGTGTTTAAATGTCAGTGACTTTAAGACAAATATTCCTTAGTTCAGGAATACCCTCTTCTCACAACAAATTTAAAGGGTTACCACTGGACAATAAGGAAACAACACAATCTCCAGGAACTACCATGTAAGAGTTCTTTGTATTCCATACATCGGCAGATGGAAGCTCTGTCCTGAGCAAAAGGACAAATGAGAAGAACACAAGAGCAGCTTTGCCTTTTGCATCCTGGGTACAAACCGAGCTTCGCGCACACCATACCATTGGCCAAATGGCCTCCACATTACAGCTCAACACGGCCCATGCCGTTCCTCTATTTTGGGAAAAACTGCATGAAGGAAAACTGAGGAGTGCTACGATTCTTCCAGCCCTAGAGGCTCTAAAACCTCAAAGGCTGTGAGGAACCACCTCTGCTGAGTTGGCCCTGCTTTGAGGTAGAGGTCAGACCAGAGGACCTCCAGCACTCCCTGTCATCCCGCATCATTCTACCATAGCCTCTCAACACAGCCTGCTGTACCTATCGCTAATAACTACTTGTACCCCTATAAACTCTGGCTAGTAAATCCAGTAATCCAGTACATTTCCTGAAACGTCAGGCTTGACAGGGCCCCGGGGTTCACAGTCAATGAGGGTGAGCCAACAAGGAGAGAAAGCGCAAGAGCTCCAGCCCCAGCACCTGAGGGCCTGCCAAAACCGCTCCCTGGGCGTCTGCCCTTCCTTCGCACGCTGCCTTTGCTTGGCTTCCTTTTGAGCAACCCTTGCCTCTCCCGTCTCTGCCCCAGTCGTTGCCTACACACCTGAGTATTTCAATTAAATACCGGCTTCTCAAGTTCAGGAACTATTTTACCTTACTCAAATAGTTTATTTAAAAATATATATATAATATTCTCCAATTCAGAAAAGGATAGAACTTCCCACAATGTAACATTTTTTTTTAATATATATATAAAATATTTATGCATTCAGTGAATGGAAACAGTTTTACTGTATACATTTTTAATGTTGTACTCTATGCAAATCTGCATTACCTAAAAATATACCGTACTTCTGTAAATCAAAACAAGCAGGGAAAAAACACTGTAGCTGTGTGCTGGGTTATAATACCTAACAGAAATTATATGAAGTTTTAGTTTTGAATTTAAGAACTCACAAACAACATTTTACTTTGCGAGTGCATAAATAGAAGACTGAATACATTCTGGCTCTGTTAAGCTGAGCTGTAGTAGAGGTTACAAAATGTAAATATATTTATTTATTTTCAGTATTTCAGTGTTTCCAAGTCCACCTTTCATGATAGTGTTAAATAAATCATGGTCCTATCCTTCCAAACATTTCAACACTCTTTAAAAAACAAAAACAAACAAACAAAATTTTAAAGTGAAATGTCCTCCTTCATTGAAGTGTTAGATCATATTTTAAATTACTGCAGCCCCACACAATATTTTTATATATATATATATTTTAAATATATATATATATTTATATATATAAAGAGACCAAATAGGAGACTACATTTTTTACTGTCAATATGTTTAACTTCACATACTGTAGTTGTATAAAACATGCATTTTCTGGGATAATTATGAACACAGCATGAATGAGCCCACATAAATTATAGTTTTTTGTACAACTCCAAGTTTAAAAAAAAAAAAAAAAAGTCAGGTTAAGTGCCTCTGAGGCCCTTTCTTCCCAGCTATCAGTTCTCAAAACACACTACTGAAATATTTATCTATGCCTACAGCTATGTGCTAGAGAACCAGATTTAAAATTTTAAAATACACCTACAGTATGTTTTACTTTTCTTAAAGTTTGTGACAGTCCTCGGATATTGTGTTGTGAAATGTAAAAATAGTCACAGATTCTTTTTTTTCCAGAAATAAAAAAAACACATCTAGGAGAGTATGCAAAAACAAGGCAAAATGAAGTTTCATAGCACTTAATGAGGATTAATATAAGTCAATAACTAATATTGAGGTTTGTAAAAAGGGCTGGATGAGCAGTTACATGTACAAGCAAATGGTCTAGCTAAATTCCAATGGTATCAGAGATTGTTTCTGTAACCAACACTTCTCCACCCTTAAAACCACTCGATATACATTCAAAATAGGCTGACATTGATATACTTACTAGGTGTAAAAATAGTGCACTGTTTTTTCTGCCACAAAGCAAAATTGCATCCTAAGAGCTGGTAAACGTTCTTTTTTCCTTAAATAGAGAGAATGGGCAAAAAAAAACTTGAAAAAAAAATTAAATTAAGGCAATTAGACAGGTAAAACAGGACTGCCCATGATGACGTAGCTGAAACTAGCATATACTTCAAACTTATACTGGCTGCCGAACACTGACATGCAGCTTTTGGTAGATGTGTATGAATGATATAAACGTCAACATTATGGCTTTATACAAGTGCATAGTTGCAACTGCAATAAGTAACGGTATCTGATTAATAAGCATAAAAAAATAAAGTGGAAAGATTTTTAAAACCCTCTTGCAGTATTACAGTACAATATATATACACAGTATAATGGTCACTTCTTACAGATGCAGTCTATATCACTATGGTGGATCTTCCTCCTGTTCTTCTTGCAGACGTGCTGGTGGCATCTTTACGAAAGCTGAGAAGTCAGTTTCTTCTGGTTTAATATTCGTTCCTCTCGATCCTTTTATGAAATCTAGTGTATGTGTCTTGCCAAGAAAGCTTTTGTGGAACAGAGTTTAAAAAGTTACCTAACATACCCTTTTACTATTTATCAACCATTCCTCATTTGATCAGTCCACTCAGGAGACTACAGGAAAACCCTCAGAGATTAGTAATTTATATTGCAGCAAAAATGTAAACCTCTGATATATATAGCACAATCTCTCAGGAAAATATATATTTTCAATATATTTTGGGATATGTTTCAGTCTTGCTGTAACGGGAAGAAAATTATCACCTTGAACCGTGTCTGCATTCACGGAAAGCAGTTAGCTGAAAAAGAAGCAGGAAGTTTGGTCAGTAAATGCAATGAACATAAATCTGACAAAAAATATACTTCCTCAAAGTCTTCATTTAAGAATACTTGGGAGGAACGTCACTCCTCTGCACCAACAGCATCGTTACTTAAGTATAGCACATCCTTACGCATGATGATCCCAAATCAATTACACCCCCGTGTAATATATGAGGGTAAAGTATGACAGGCACAATGCAATAGTCATTTCTAAAAGATTAGTAATTTTTAAGCTTTTAATACATAAAGATGCAGTATATTTAATTAATGTAATGCTTGTTACTGTAAACACTAAGCCAGTTAAACTCTACAAGAGCTGGTATCTCACTTAACTGAGTACACAGCTGAGGTACAGCCCTGGTGCTGCTGTCACACCTTACGTACTATTTAAAAGAATTCTTAGGAATTTAACATTTAGGATTTTTTTTTCCTGTGTAAACATAACATTGCATCAACATGTAAAATGATTAAACATTGAGAACTATAAAACAGTTATCACTGTTTCCAGTACGTTCACAGCATATTTCAGTAAGCCACGGGACAAATTAGATCAGTAAAACGGCCGTATCTTTTCTAAAGCAGTCAAGGAAACCGTATCACAGAAGCCGCAAAGCCCATTTGTTTACGTGATTTTCAAATGCACAGTTAGGTACCCAAAAAGCACAGCACTGCAAAGGAAAGCAAAGTCAAATTCACTTCATAACACAGGTCGAAAAGCAAAATGCAGAACTCTGATGATTTCATGTCTGCTAGCCATAGACCAGTCAGTTTACGTTAAAAGCTTAGAAATGAAAAAGTATTTGTAAATACCAATTGTGTTTCAGCTAAATATCCAACTGCTACAATCTCCCTTTTAGCCTTCAGAAGTTATCTGCAGAGGTTAGCAGTATTAGCACTATAGATGAGCAACTACTCTGTCAATGGGAGATACTTTCTTTTTGGGCAGGCAGACATGAATTTTGAATAAAGATCTAAAATTAGAAAAATAAAAACACTGACAAAGGCAACAACATCGTTTTAATGAAAATGACTCCTCTAAAAATTCATCAACATCATGAACAACATCTCATTTTTACTGTTTAAAATATTAAAATGAGATCTTGTGTTTTCTCTGCTTTGAGAAACAAAATCCAACAGAGCATGCTGTATTCAAAGGCAAACAAATCCATTCCTCGCTGTTTAGATTTACCCCTTATACTTCTTCAGAAATCAAAAACATCGTCATCATCATCATCATCATCACCATCAATATCATCAACATCATCAAATGACCAATCCCAGTCCTTAAATGCCAGATCAAGTAATCTGCAACAGGAGGGTTTGATGTTTAATGTGTGTCACACTTGTATGAAAGACTTAAAAATTCCATTTGTTATCACTAAATCTTTTAAAATAAAGACACTGTTAAGGTAGGTGGGTTCCTCCCTTCGCCTGTCATGCAGTATGAAGATTCAGTTAGTGTTTATGTCAGCCAGGAACATTGTACTCATTGGAAATTTATCTCACAAAGCATTCCATTCTACAGAACACTTACCATATTGATTTTTCCCCCCAAAAAAATTCAGCAGAAAACACCAACATGTAAATTTTATAGAATTAGCTGCTTTCTGTTTTGCTGCTGTTTGCTATCCCTTTCCAGACAATAAGGCAAGGCTAACAATTTTTCCAATAAAATCAAATAGTTTTGATTGCTGAACAGAACATCAAATGAAAGTGTCGTCTGAATTTATAAACAAACACAGTAGGATTTTACTATATCCCAAATACAGCGGGATTACTCTATACAGCTGTCCTGTAGCTCATTATTTAAAGCTAAGCAATGCCAAAAAAAGAGGATATATCAACTTGTACTCTAGGCCTGTGCTCCTTCTATGGTCAATACAGAACAAAGCAAGCAAGCGCGGCAAACCTTGTCAGCAAATGAGTCATTTTACCTATTTTAGACATTTATTTTGGGATGGGATGAATCATTGTCTAGAGGCATTCATCTCTTTCTGTTGTTATCGAAGGATCTTAGACAAATATCTTAAGTACTTAACTTCTCAATTGCTATAGCTACGAGAAATGAAACCCAGTCTAGTCATCTCTCCAGTGAGCTCAATGGATTTTAAATCAGGATTATATGCCAACCATAGCAGGCAGGGATAGAAACCTTACCCTGACAGAGTTCAGTGTGTTTCAACTAAAACATGTTACAGTGTTTAATATAGTTAATCACGTGCTTTAAAAAAAAAAAGGGTTTCAGGGTTTTTTGGGGGTTTTCGGGTTTTAAAGTTTTTACACTTTTAAATGTGATATATGTCCCTGAAAAGGCTCAATATTAATTTATTATTAACTACAGCTATTGTAGTTTCTAAAACACTTAAAAGAATTTATTAGGCACTAAAATATATGAAAAGTTGATTTTTTTCAATTTGGAATTACCCTTTTGGCACAACCCAACTGAATGGAGAAACAGAAATTGTATGGTCTGTATCAAAACCTGGTTTGCCCTTTCTTAAATCATCACGAACAACAACAGCCATGAAAACCTTGGAGAAACAATCACTCTGTGAAATTCCTAGCGGGGACAGCACCGTGCAGGTTGGAAGGGACCTCAGGAGGCCTCTGAGCCCAGCCTCCTGTTCAAAGTAGGGTCAGCTGCAAGGCCAGGCTGCTCAAGGCTTTGTCCCCTCAGGTCTTGAAAGCCTCCAGGGATGGAGCCCCTCCAGCCTCACAGCCAGCCTCCTTGCCCAGATGTCTGTGTTGGCTTTTCCTTCAATCCAGCTGGAATCCCTCTGGATTCCACCGAGCCCCCTTGCCTCTCACCCTCCCACCATGCAGCACTGAAGAGCCTGGCTCCGTCTCCTTGATGCCCTCCCCACAGGAAGGGGTGGGCTGCTGTGATACCCTGCTGGAGCCGTCCTGCACCCAGGCTGAACAAACCCAGCACCCTCAAGCCTCTGCTCTGACCATCCTGGTGGCCTCTGCTGGACTCTCCCCAGTTCATCAATGCCTGGCTTGAATTTGGGGGGCTAATCTCTTCCCTCAGAGGGGGATAATCTAGTCCCTCAGTCGTCTGGCTGTGGTCCTCTTGCTGCAGTCCAGGAGCCTGCCTTGGTGCCAGGGCCCGCTGCTGGCTCATCTCCGGCTTGTCCCCAGCCACTCAGTCCCCAGACTTAACTGGCAACTAGACCTTCATTCTTAATAAAGTTTGTAACAGAAAATTAATTATTCCATATGGTAAGCCCTTGCACAAAAGCCTCATAGAGACACCAGGCAGATATTAACTAGCCAAAGCAATTACAGTAATTTATAAGTATGTGGTTTCTAATTAAAAGTGTTTAAATCCACACAAATTTCCACTGGTTTGACAGACCTGCATTAGTAAGGGGATAGGTGAGATGACCTCACAGAACTACACTTTTCCATCTGTTAGGTACATTTGCAAAGCTCACTTGGAAAGTTTAATTGTAGGAATAAAATGGTTTACATATAAAAAATGTTCATCCTCCTCCTTTTCCCACCATTGCAAAATACACAGATAGAAAAAACACCCTAAAGACTGATTCGGACTGGAGGAGGGCCACAGCTAAAAAGAAGGGTAAGAGTAAACACTGTGTTATGAAAACATGTTGTAAAAAACGTCACGAAAATTGAAAGAAGGGTGTTATAAGGAGAAAAATTATTTTATGAGCACCTGAGAACAGCTGTCGAAAAAGAATCAGAATTTATAATATACCCTCTAGATGCCAACAATAAGAAATTTAATAAAACTAATGAATTAATTGCAAACCCCATACATTAGAAAAGCATTTTATTTGTCCCCCAAGTTGCCACGAATGTTTCCTTGATTCATGCTTCAGTCCAATCATTGATATTTTGATTTGTTTTGCACAAAGAAATCCTTCAATAATTAGTCCCTAAGTAGCAATTAAAGAACTTTTTACCTTCATGGTTATAATAAAAAACCCTTATCATTTAAAATGCAAATTATGAGGTCAGACTTTCTTTTAAAGTATGTAAATAACAAAAAATCCGACTCTTAGGAAAGTGAAATTAAGTTGCTTTCAGCCCTTTCACTATGCATTTCCACACATTAAAATACCACTATTTTTTTCAGATGTCACTCTTCATAGCGCAAGGCTGCTTTGGGATAACAGCAGCATTGCAGTAAGAGCACGCTTACGCTGCATTCCCCACCCTAACTCCAGCAACTCCCCCCGCCCAGCATTCAGCCAGCCAGCTTAGGCATGGGTGGCGCTCTGGTCACAGACACAGGGACAGCAATACTCTCTAGCCACTGCCGAATTAGCTCCCCGGGGAAAAATGTTAAACCTTTGCTGAACTGTCCATTGCTGCTGGCATACTGCAAACAAACCAAGACAGACCAAACTTTCCACAGGCTGACAACAACTAGGGACTGATGTGACCAAGTATTAGCCAGTACTCTAGGTGATGAAAAAAGCAAGCTGAAAAAACCCTGGAAATTCGGTACTGTGCAATCACATAAGCACTACCTGCAGAATGTTCTCACTTCCACAATACAGTATAGGATTTTGCTCCTTAAAACCGATCCAGTAACAGATTACTGGGTTTTGTATGGACATTTTTTTCCCAAATCAGAGGAACCGGGTACGACTATTCTAATAGGAATGAGGCATGAGCATGAGTCCTTCTGGGCTGAATGAGGACTTGAAACCAATTCTCCCACCCTTTGGTAAATGCTCAGGCTACTTGACCAGATGGTGATTCCCCACCTCCCATCTCCCTGCTCTCTTGCAAAAAGCACGAGTGATACCCAGACAGGTGCCCACGTGGCACTGCAGTGACGGGCTCCATGCTGTGGAACCCACATGGGCAGAGACGCAAAAGTGAGATTCATCTGAACTAGCTTTTCACTGCAGATGTCCAAAAGCATGCTATACAGTCCTTTTCTACACTAGGAAAACATGAATCTTGAAAACAACTCTTCTTAAATATCAACTGTAAATGGAGTCAGACATAGACATATACATTTGGTCAGATGAAACACACTCTAACATACAAATCCGCAATTGGGTGTCTAACCTTCGAGCAGGGCAGGAATTCAAACACATGCCTCAAACAATAAGAAACAAAAGACATGTAGTCTTTTGCTACATGTAAGGCCTTCTAGACTGATTTCTGAAGGCACCCAATTCTCTCCAAGGTTCATTAGAACCACAAGCACCTAAGTTCATTGCTCAACTTCGAATAGGGTACAGTAGTGACCATCTTGAAAATTGTTAAACTTTTTTCTTTTTTAAAAAACTTCACACCCCTCTCACTGAGCCTTTGCCTAGTTTAACCCCATTTTCCCTACCAGCTCCCAGTTTACAGGAACTGTTAGGCTACGGATGATGCTACAAGTTCTGGCTATTCCACAAAAGAGCAACAGGATGCATTATCAGTACGGTAGGGTTAACCAACAGGTAATGCAAGGTCCTTTAAACACGGGAACAAACACAGTGGCTCTTCTTATAACTTAACTGAGGTTTATAGAAGATGACATGCTAGATCACATGTCAGTAGCCAACAACATTTGTGGTCAACTGTCCTCGTCAACATATACAACATTAATTGTAGTAAAATGTGAGTTGCTTTAAAAGCAATAAACTGAATAGCAGCTTTTGTGTCACCTTGGTTTGTTTGGAGGAAGCTGTCGACTTGGTCGCCTGATGGACTGGTTTGGCTGTACCTTCATAGAAGTTCTGGGAGAAGATCGAGCAAAGGGGTCTGGTGCTGGAGGCTTCTTGGGTATTTTTTTGACCAGTCGGCTCACCCATTTTTGCTGTTCTTCCGTAGAATTAGCTAACAGTAGTAGATTCTTTGCCGTTGAAATATCATAGTTCACTGTATTAAGAATTTTAAAATAAAAATGAATATTATTATTATTCTAAACATGTCCCCACATCAAAAATTAGTTGTCAGATTACCATACTCTCACGGTCAACACACAGAGACATCAGCAGAGAAATCAAGAGCAAAGTGAACCAGGTTTTGGCCATCTTTATGTTTCCCGGTTGCTGACAGTGCCTCCTCCTTACATTTAGAGGCTAACAACGAAGTACTAGGGAAGATACAAACTCACACAGAAAAAAACAAGGAAGGGTAACACAAAGAGGTGTGCCCAAGCCCAAGAAACTATGTAACCTGAGTCACAAGGAGTAAACGTCACCGAATATCACCTCTTTCATAACACACACTATTGTTTCGTACAGAATCCACCACAACACGCGATGTGAGTGGTCTTACAGCTACCACGCTTTACTGCATAATGCTGACAACACAGCAGGTCTGTACATATATTGGCCACATGCCTTTAACTCACAGCAGTGAGCTGATCCTCACGTAGACACCCTTAGAAAGGTTCTGACAGCTATGTACTAATAAAAGAAAAACCTGTTTATGTTTAATTGGTGTCAGACCACTATTAGAATCCTCCGATCTACTAGAACACCCGTGACTCCAGTGATTATATGCATAGTCAAATACTTGCTATTTACCTTTGCAAGGTGCTATAATCTCTTCTTTTTTATCCATGTGATCTTTGTGACATTTGATATGGCAACGGCGACATTCTAGAGCAGGAGGAGGTTTAAACATATGCCACAGTGGCTTCATACAAGCCTCACAATTGGTTGGAAAGTGATAAAGAGTAGGTATAAACTCATGTCCTTTGTGACAAATGTAATTTGACTTCTCTCCCATAGGCTCCACGGGAAATTCCTGTTCCTTTTTGCTCTCTCCTTCATTGTCATATAGAATCTAAAATCAAAGCAAAATAATCTCAGTACTCCTCTATGACAAACAGAAATTCAGAATAATTAAGTAGAAAGATTGAGGAAATACGACGGAATGGATTTTTTTCAAATTCTTTTTTAGTGAATGTTCCATCAGACAAAGTTATGAAAATGTTTTTGACAATGTGTGAAATACCATCTTTGTTAGATTAGAAACATTAATTTATTACTGAATACCTGGAATATCCTAGGAATTTCCTTGGAGTCTGCTCTGTACACATCAGTCTGAGTGACTGGTCGGACATGGAAGAGTTTGCTGCAGGAAATTATTTCAGTAAGGACAAAAATTAATGATACCAAAATGATACCAATTCAGATTGACAGATCAAGTTAGGATACAACATACCACATTAAGACTAAAAGCCATTAAAGATTTGTCACTACAAATTTCTAATCACTTGATTAAAGTCCTATCTTTCAATCCCACGCATGAACTTCCCAAAACCCCAAGTAAAAAGAAGCCACAAGTATCAGCTATATTTGTAAAAATCACGACAGCACTGAAAAACCAACATCACGTAACTAATGACTGCAGTAGCTTTCTAACACAGCCCTCTCCCCATGCTCCAACCTCTGAATATCCACATTCTGTATTTATTAAGAAAATAAGTTTATTAACTAAACAACCTACCCATAAGGACATGCTGTAAGTGAAAATGTACAAACACTGAAGATTATAGCCCTTCCGCCACGGTTTTCTTAACGTTTTGGCTACACCATGTATGTGAGGTAGGTCTAGCTGAGCTAGGGGAAGCAGTTCAGTTACATCGGAGCTCAGCGGAGCTGCCTGTATCAGACCGAGCACCGCGCTGCTGCTGCACCACTGCTTACAATGCATGCTTAAGCTCCCAGCTCTGTAGTTCAAATTGCAAAAGTATGCCCTGTTTGACATTGCGCTCCCAGACCGGGCCTCGAAAGGCCTTCTGTCAAAGTCTTTACAACAAAGTTCGCCTACAAATCAGAAGAAGGAAGCTCACATAAGGATACTTACTCTATATCTAATACCATATAGGGATTAGATTGTTCTTTATCTTGTTCACTGTCATAGAACAGGATCTTCTTACTGCTTACAATTACATACTGTTAAGAGACAGAAAGGGATGAAATATACGCTTTAATTCAAAGTCTTCACAGATGTCAAAGATGTCACAGCAATATTTTTCTACAATTTTATTAAATGGTAGCCAAATGGACAATAGTAATACTGTATTCTAAGTCCAAGTGCCAATAAATTCATTGGACAACAAAAAAAATTCTGATTACCTGATAAATCAATTTATGTCATCAGATTAATTGATATTTAAACAGCTTTAAGTCCCTATGAAGAGATAAAAATGGAAGTCTGGAAGAAAGTAAGATAAAAGCTTTTCATTTCTACTGTCCTTGGACTGGTAGTGAGAGTAACTCATCTTATGATACCTGTTTTACACATGGAGTTCACAGCCAGTAGGGATCATACTCACAAAAATCACTGTTGTACTTACCAGTATTGCTAGCAATTTTAATAAAAAAGCTAGATACCTAGAAGACCACCTATTTCCAGAATTTTGTCCAGAATGAACACTTTGAGCAGTAAGTGAACTGGTATGAAACTGCGTAGTTACTCTTTGGGCAAAGACCCATCAAAGAGGCTAGTGAAAAGCAGTAAGTGAGTGAAGGCTGCAGAAGGCAGATAAGCAGTTGTTAGGTTTATCTCCTAAATAAAGAATTTGTCAAGGGCATCTCTTCCAGACTCTGAATTCCAGCTACGTAATACTGCCAGGAATGCTTATGGCTGAATGTACAAACGTTTGAAGATCATGAATGGCTGTACTCACCTCTGGCTGGACAAAGAAGTGTCCTAACCTTTTACAATTCTCTTAACTTGCTCCACTCAGACACAGCTATACCAGCTAACATACATTATTATTATACATTTAAGTAACAGAACATGTATCAAATAAAAATTGAAGTGTTGAAAATCTGCAGTAAGTTTAAAATCCAGACTACACATGTAACAATAAATCTGGTTTTCTTACCTTTTTAACCCATCCAAATTTTTTAGTGTTATTTCTAACAGGCAGTGATAGCCAGCCTTCCAATCTTGATTCTGAAAAAAAGATATATATTAAAGAACATAAATATAAAAAAAACATTATTTTTGAGACTGCTCTGCTTTTTAAAATAGTTATTGAAGATCAATAATAAAGCAACAGAGCAAATATGAGAACATGAACTATTTAAAACTACAAGGTCTTGCAAAGTTTATCCCAGTAACTGTTCAGGAATAAATTAAATAGTGTATTCCTGAACACAGCCAATAACCACCAATGCAATCACAAAAAAGTAGTAGGCACAAGGAAGAAGGGGAAGAGCAAACCTGCAATTATAGCACGCGCATTCCCTTTAGTAGTTTTTTCAAGACTTAAAATGCTTATGTCTATCAACCTTTACATTTTAAAGCAGCATCTGAAGATATTAGTACAGACCACACAACACCCAGTTCAAGACAAAAAAAGGCAAACTACCACTACTAATAACCTATATCTTCTATACACCAAGTAAAATTTCAGAAGTTTAGTATTCTAATTCATAGTTTTTGCTCTGTCAATTTTTCTTTTTCCTAATTCTGCCTAAATCTCCTAGGCTTTTTTATACAAAACAAGTCATTTTTGGCTAATCCTTAGGACTTGCCTAAATTCAGCTGCCCTTTCACTCACTTGCAATATCTCACATTACACTGGCATATTAGTCAGATTGGATTTATCAACAGTATTAACAGCTCAGCTGTTGTTTGACACACGCACTTCAGTAGTAACCAAAAGCTCACCAGGATCACATTTCCCTAGTGTTTGGTAATACATATTGCATAGCCTTTGACCCTATTTTTATAGCTGCACTTAATACAAGCATTTTCTTTCCCCTATGTTTTATTACAAGGAACTACTCAATTGCAATAATACTTTGCTAACGAGTTTCCCACCTTAGCAGATAACTTCTGCTGTGGCTGAGGAACCTCCAAGTCAAAATACTGAATCCTTAATATTAACAAACACAAAATCATGAAAGGAGCATAAACGTGCCCCAAAATTGCAAAGGCTATTTTCTTTCTCATCGAAGGGCATTTGCAGGCTCCTGCCCACGTTTAACATAGCGTAACAAATAGTTATTAGGTATTCATAGAATTCTCATTGTCTACAGAGACTTGAAGCAACGTTATTTATTCAGATTGTGCTGTCTTCAAAGTTTACTGCTCCATAAGCATTGCTGTTGATGACACATTCTAATGTGCCTAGCAAGTACATGAAGTAGTTCTATAATGTGTATTTTGCCTCATACCTGCCCCTTTAAATTGTTCCTTTCAACTACATCTGACACAAAGAATAGCAAGCATAATGCTGATGCGAAAAGTCCTTCCCAGCATCCAGGAAGCGTGTGTAGCTTGTTAATGGTGTGAAAAAAATATGCATTAAAATTTTTCTATTTTTCTCAGTAATCTCTAGTACCATCACAGGAAACTGGACAAGACGAGAGTTCCTGGTTACACTTCTTCATTTCAGGTGTCCATTCTATACTAACAGATCAGAGAAAGGCCAGACTATTCCACAGTTTTCGCAGTACATGCTTATAAGCACTAGGAGGGAAAAAAAAACCCAAAACGAAACCACAACTATCATACCTCAAATCTGTTGTAATTATGTCAGAAAAAAGTCCTAGTTTAGATACAATTTTTACTTTAGAACAAAATAAAACCATGCAGACACCACAACAGCAGCTAACAAGGAAAAAATTATGTATGTACTTAACAATTCTTTTAATATTTTATTTCACAGCAAAAAGCAGAGACTGAGGAAAATAGAAGAAATGCATTATTCTTTACTCTACTTTGATGAAGTAATGTCAATATTCCAAAACAAGTTTTGCCTTCAGTGGGAAAGTATTCACACTTTAAAGGAACCTCAAGTGAAATACAGAAATTTAAACGTAATTAAAAAGCCCACCTCTGAACCTCTGATATTAACACTAACCACAAGTTTTGTTCAACACAGTGTATGTGCAGTCATAGAAACCACATAAAATGAATCTAGCATTAGTAAAACAAAGCTCTGTTTTACCAGAGCCGTATCATTTATAATATGCTTTATGTATCTGGAACAATTAATACATTTTGCTTGCCTTACTATACAAGAATCAAATATAAGATTCAAAATAAGGCAAAACGATGCAATACTCAGAGGACTGAATTTCTATGAGCGAGTAACATACTTTTAGATAGTGTGGAGTTGGATGCCTCCACACTTCACTTAAACACAAGGATTTGACTTTTTGGTATCCAGTATCTTAGGGTCACGCAGATAGCTGCAGATACTGGATAGAAGCTACCTTGAAAACAAGGCCATAATTAGGCTCATTTTTTTCAATATATTAATGAAAACAGTGGTTTTATAAATGGCAGCAAACACCTGTAAACATTTAGAGAAAACAGGTCAGTTATTTGTTCATGCAAACTTTTTCACGTCTTTGATGGCAATGTTTACTGCCACTGCAGCGTGTTTACTGCCAGATCTGGGTTTGGGATTTTTAAATTATGTATTAATAGTGTTAGTTTTGAAACAGAGAAAATGACACAGTAAGAACAAAACCAAACAGTTCTCAGGGATGTCACCTGTGCTATCAACTTCTGTAGGGCTGTGGGAACAAGACAAAGGTTCTTCCTCTGAGTCAGAATCAGAATCGAGAAGCATGCGAGAACTGGAAGGCTTAGTGGCAATACTGACAGAGGTAGAAGAGTGTTGGTAGGTAAAAGACATGGATTCCATAGTGTGGGACTGAGTGATATGAACTAAACATAAAGCATAAAGGAGGAAAAAAGTAGAAAAGAAGTCAAAATAGAATCTCTAAGAAAAGAGTATTAGTTTTACATTTCATCACATAACACAGTTACTGCAAAGTAATGACCACAATAAAGTGGAAAAAAATACAATAATACAAAAAATACAAAAGTACAATAGAATTTTTAAAAGAAATTTCTTTAAATAAATGTAAGATGAAGTATGATTACAGGCAGATTTAGTTAGTAGGTGGACAGTGATCACTACCAAAGCATTAATAAGATGGTAGAAACACCTGAAGATGAAAAGCCACAGAACCACCAGAGCATTAATTTAATACTTCAGCTTCTATGGTAAAACACTGATATAAAACCAATTAATGCAGAAATATTAATAAAATTAACATACCAGGGAATCCATCATCTGCCTCGGCATCTCCAGGTCCGCTGCCTATACTACTGTTGTCTAGACCAATGTGTAACGACTGTAGCTGTGAACGAAGCTGTTCAATGTCACTGTCTTTGCTGTCCAGAGTCATTTGGAGTTCAATCCGTATCTGACTCTCTTCTGCTATTTGCTGTAAGGATAAATGACAAGATTTCCTATTATCACTATGCTCAGTTACTCAGAGAAAACAGAAGTAGAAAATTACGCAGACTTTGCAGCCAATCACAATATATATACTGTGTATTTCTTTTGGTCATGGGAAATTCAGGAATAGAGACTGCACCCACTACCTTAAAGCCTGTACCAATTCAATGAGAATTACAGAGAATGCTAACAATGTTTATATTTGCAAAAGGATCTTACTGCCTGCATTTCATTGATTTCCTTCTGATATTTGATCATCATTTGGGTTAACTTTTCTCGTTCAGACTTCAGTTCCATATGCAGTTTCCTATTTTCCTTTTCCTTCCGCCGTACATCAGTGTCAGCTCCACGTTTGACTGGACCCTTCCGATTCATGATCTCAGCCAATTTATTCACAGCCTTCCCATGGGCAAGAAAAAAAAGAAGATAAAAACCACACCAATAAATACATAGAGTTATATTGTGAAGAAATAAAGTCTTCTCTCCTATCCATGATCAGACACACTTAATCTAACTGTAAACTAAGACCCTTGCATATCCGGTACTATAAAGTTGCTTTAATTCAATGTACTACTCAAAATTGCAAAGAAGGTAATGATGCTGTTTTCACTTTAAGCAAGCATTTGCTTTGAACACTTCTATTCATTTAAATATTCTCTTCTGTTTCCATTAGCTAGTCCCAAAATGTATCTTTGGATTAAAATGCCATTAGTTCTAAAAAACAACCCAAATGCAAATCAGAAAGATACAGTTTTATGGAACTTAGAGAGGAATATAAATCAAGATGGAAATCAGTAAAATATGAATTCATTTGACTGACATGAGGATTTTTGCTGGTAGACTGCATCTGGATTAGGAGTTCCTCTATAATAAATCATGAGGATGCAGTTTCACTACACTGAAAGTCTACTTAGTAGAAGCAAAAAAAAAAGATTAATATATTTTGTTTCAGGGGCAAAAAAGAATAAAGTCTTAACAGTATATATATATAGATAGTTTACCATGGAATGTTTTCTATTAAAAATCATTTGCTTCATGAACACTATCTATTCATTCATTTAGATACATTTGCTTACCTGGGTTTTCAATGTTCTTTCATTCAACAATTGTTTCTCAAACTGTGCTTTAATATTTCCTACATTTGCTTCTTCTTCTTTTAGCTTTGTAATTTCTGTAGCAAGGTAATAAAAAAAAAATCTATGAAAGCTCATTACAAAAGAAAATAGTACTATTAAAGAACAAAACTAGTTTCAAATTAAATTATATTTGGTTCAGAGAATACATACGTTCTTGTACTTCCTTCAGTTTATTGTTTAGTTCTTCTTTCTCATTAGCAAGATTAGCCACATCGCTAGTTAGTGTCCTATTTGCTTCCTCCAACTACAAAACAAAAAGTGCACGTGATTATGTGACAAAACACATTTGGTATATGAAAGCATTACAGGAGAGAAGGAAATACTTCAGAGTGAAACCAGGATAAGATAAGAGGACTAGCTGTCAGAGGGGTAGGGACACAGAAGAACGAACGATCAGAGATGCATGGAAGAAACGTGATAAGAGTTTTTTTTATTTCATGCATAGAAAATAACTATTTTTAAAATGTCAGATACACCTGTATATCACTTACCTCTAAGTATGATAAATAACAATGGATAACTCAAACTGCAAATGAAATTCAAGCCCATGTAAATCTCTACCAAAATTATGATTCATACTACTCACAGAGGCTATGGTGGCATCTTTCTCAGTAAGTTCCTGTTTATGCCTAGCCATCATCTCTTTAATCTCCAGCTCTTTCATAATCTTCTCTTTTTCCAAATCAGAGTACTGTTCTTCAGCAATGGAACGTGCAAGTTGTTCTGAATCTGCTTTTGTCAAAGTAATCTCTAGCTGAGCAGCCAAGGAATCTCTGCAAATTATTGATAAATACTCTATTAACTTAAAAAATGGGAGGTTATGGTGGGGGCAGGGTAGAGGGGGAATTAAAAAAAAAAAAAAAAAAAGAAGAGTAAAACAACAAAATGCCTTCCTAATCTTTTATATATTAGTAGTACAACTAGTGGAGTCTACCTCTCATCCTGTAACTCTTGTATCTTTTGCTGCATTTCTTTACAAAGTTTGGTCTTTTCCTCACATTCTTCTTTAAGTTCTCGAACTTGCGTCTTGTACAGAGTCTAGAATTTAAAGTTGGATAGAAAAGAATGTGACTTGTATATTCTAGCTTGAAGGTAAACAAAAACTGATACAAGATGACACTATGCAATTCTTTAATCACACACTCATTAGAGTATAATTGTGCAATGCCTTCTCTAAATTTAACTGTCATCATCATTCCCAAATACATTTTGGTTACTTTACCTTTTTGTTGTTTGACATTTTTTGTTTGTTTTGTTGTTTTGTTTTTTTTTTTTTAAACTTGCGTATTTGTGAGTGGACAGAGGTATGATGTACATTTAATGTTTGTAAACATACTGTTAAAGCGACTCTCAATGTGAATACCATGATTTGATAGAAAATCAGCAGTTTCAGAAATAAGGAAAATCAGTAATTTTTTTTGTATTATTTTAGGTCTTTGTCAGAGGGAGGTAGAATTTAGATTTTAACCATACAAATCCATTAAAACAACAAGACAGCTAAAGAGCAAAAAGAAGTATAGGAGGAAGGGAAGAAACAGATTAGAAAAGCATTTGAAATTAAAATTTTTGGGAAATGGGATAAAAAGGTAGAGCTCTAGAGGAAATCAAAGAAAAAATGTATTGTTCTGTACATTTGAATGACTGTATACAGGTAAAGTGACAGACAACTGCAAGCGCATTTAGTGCGGGGATTTCAAGGCAAACTGTCTATGGCCTACCCACAACAGTCAACTGACCTCAGCTCTCCCTTTCTCTCCTCTAACGTGTGAAACTTCTTGATCTACTAAAACTTCAGCTAGTCCTTCTCCTCACTGCCCTAAAGACCACAGTAAAATCTTATTCCCTGTAATTCTGAAACAAGCCTTTTGGGCTCTACCTGCAGTGCAACTGGCTGTGCACTATTGATATAAATTAGCCTCCATATGCAAGTGATGGTTTTTAAGTAACATATCTATTTATTTTGTTGTACTTTATCACAATAAAGCAAAAACTCCCAACAGATCTTGTACTGGGTTTGCATGGCAAGGTTTTAGTAGCGGGGAGGCTACAGGGGTGGCTTCTGTGAGAAGATGCTAGAAGCTTCCCCCCACGTCCAATAAAGCCAATGCCAGCTGGCTCCAAGGCAGACCTGCCACTGGCCAAGGCCGAGCCCATCAGCGATGGTGGTAGCGCCTCTGTCATAACATATTTAATAAGGGGGGGAAAGTTGATGCACAACAGCAACTGCAGCTGGAGAGAGGAGCAAGAAGATGTGAGAGGAACAACTCTGCAGACACCAGGGTCAGTGAAGTAGGAGGGGCAGGCGGTGCTCCAGGCGCCAGAGCAGAGATTCTCCTGCAGCCCCTGGTGCAGCCCATGGTGGGGCAGGCTGTGCCCCTGCAGCCCAGGGAAGGCCATGGGGGAGCAGATCTCCCGTGGACCTGCAGCCCAGCCAGTGCAGGTGAATGCCTGAAAGCGGCTGTGACCCCATGGGAAGCCTGCACCAGAGCAGGCTCCTGGCAGGACCTGTAGGGGAGGAGCCCAGGCTGGGGCAGGCTTGCTGGCAGGGCTGGTGACCCCGTAGGGGACCCACGCTGGAGCAGTCTGTTCCTGAGCAACTGCACCTTGTGGAAGTGATGGACCCACGCTGGAGCAGTGCGGGAAGAATTGCAGCCCATGGGAAGGACTCATGCTGGAGAAGTTCATGGAGGACTGTCTGCCATGGGAGGGACCCCAGGCTGGAGCAGGGGCAGAGTGTGAGGGGTGCCCCCCTGAGGAGGAAGGAGTGGCAGAGACAGCGTGTGATGAACTGACCCCAACCCCCATTCCCCATCCCTCCGCGCTGCTTGGGGGGAGGAGGTAGAGAAAATCAGGAGTGAAGTTAAGCCCAAAAAGAAGGGAGGGGTGGGGAGAAAGTGTTTTAAGATATGGTTTTATTTCTCGTTATCCTAGTCTGATTTGATTGGTAATAAATTAAACTGAATTCCCCAAGTCAAATCTGTTTTGCCTATGATGGTAATTGCTGAGTGATCTCTTCCTGTCCTTATTCTCAACTCAGGAGCCTTTTGTTACATTTTCTCTCCCCTGTCCAGCTGACGACAGAGTGGCTTTGGTGGGCACCTAGTGTCCAGCCAGCATCAACCCACCACAGATCTCTACCAAGTTTGGCTGTAATGCAAAAATTTCCTTCCAAGCCTTAAAAACACATGTTTTGTTACATGCTGCATGGAAGAGATGCTGAATGCAAAAGGTTTGAAACACGCAGAAAATTATTCCCACTGTGGAAAGAATGAGCTGCTTGACTCCTCCCCCCCTCTAAACTATGTTTGGGACTGCCTTCCAAAGCTGGGACATTTCTTAAGATGAGCTCTTTCACACTGCTCACTGATCAAGAACC
The DNA here is from genome assembly GCF_000687185.1 of Egretta garzetta. Taxonomy (NCBI): domain Eukaryota; kingdom Metazoa; phylum Chordata; class Aves; order Pelecaniformes; family Ardeidae; genus Egretta; species Egretta garzetta. Next base: position 2,577,493 of record NW_009259798.1, read on the forward strand.
AGGAGTGATGACAAGGCTACAGAGAACACCCAAGACAGACACAAGAAAAAGGATTAACTTTAGGTTAGAGATGTGAAATGCCTGACGGCTGAAGAGGAAGAAGAAAAGCTAACATTGTAGTTGGTAAACAAATTACTATAAAAATAAAACAGTATAAAACATACCGAGAAATACTGTTCAGCTTCAAGTTGGTCTTGAAGCTCTTTCATTTGTCCATCTGCTTCTTGACGTTCCCTAGAAAGGAATAACATACTTTAAAATATATGAACATATCCCAAACCAGTAAACAGAAAAGACAGCGTTCACACTCTTAAGATGTTCAGTCATTTCCTGAACAAAGTATGGTCAGCAATTAAAGCTGAGGCTTCCTATGGGTACCAGCTCTCTTTTTCACTTGTACAGCTGATAAAACTGCACTAGTAAGAAGTCAGTTTAGTACTGTTAACATACTAACTACCACAGCGTCACCTAGTTTAAGCAGTAAGAGTCACTGATAAAGCAAACGGACACCAACAGAATCTTACTTCCATGTAAAACCTCACTGATCTGACATATTGTTTTGGGTCTCTCGTTTGCTAAAGCTCAGTCTGTAAAAACATGCCTGTATTCTTTGACACGCATAATTTCTTTAATTCATCTGTTATTAAAACAACTCAGAAAGTCAATTAGTCAGTCCATAACAAAGAACAGTAATTTAGCAGAAAAGATTTCTGCCAGTGTTTCACATTACAGCAACGAACGCATGTAGCCACCTTCTAGGTGAGTAACTGCATCTTGCTGACAGAAAAGATAAACCACCAGAAGTCATAAAGGAGCTAAGAATGAGGTTCATCTGATAGATGTGCTAAACTTGCCTTTTCATTCCCCAGAATGTTCTTTATGTAAAAAAAATTAAATATTTATTTATCTATTAATGATCAGGTGCATATATTGCTTGTAAGACCATGAAGAACTGCTGGGATTTAACATAATTCCTATTTGAAGGCCCAACAAATGCGTTTAAACATCTTTAGTATGAGATATTTCCAATGGTTGCGCTCCACAGCTCTGTACTAGTATTCATTCCAACTCTTAACAAGCTCTCTGGGACTAACAATGCCAGTAACTTTCCTCTTCACTGAAGGTCTACGTCATTAAAAAAAAAAAAAAAAAAAGGACCTAGACTTTCTATTAAGTGTTTCCCTGAAGTCCTCACACTTTTCCTTTTAAGCTGGGTTTTTTAAGATTCTCAGGATAACAAACATCTTTTACTAGAAAACTATACATTGCTGAATCACTAGGGCAAATCTCAACTAGAATCACATCACTGTAAATTATTTTAAACAACAATTAAGTTTTGCACTGTAGAATAGCATATTCTGTGCAGCAAATTTTCAAAATTAATATTGCTCTCCGCTTCTGCCAAAACATAATTACAAATCAGTAACATTATTAAAAAATACAGAGCAACTCTGCGTACTTGCGGAGTTCGTTATTTTGTTTTTCCAGACTTAATTTGATTTCCTGAAGATGGTTATTCTCCTGTTTTAACTGCTTCTCTGACATTTTCAAGGTGTTGACTTGTTGTGTTTGCATCTTGAGGTCATTCTGAGTGAGACAACGCTTTTGTGTTTCTTGCTCTATTTTTAATGTCAGGTTTTTTACCTGAAAAATAAAGAAACCCGTGAATTTTTCAGACATACACAGGAAAGCAACATTTGTAAACAGTGTCTCTTATTGACTTCCTCTACACTTTTGTACAACACGCTCACATCTTTTGGTAAGTCAAAGCTACTTCCTGAACAAAGGCATTAGCACACAATAAATAAGCTAGTTTTTCCACGTCAATCTCTCAGCAGTTTACATTCCAGAAGAAGAACTTTTTAAGTTCAATAACACTGAAATATTTCAGAAAAATTAAAACACATTCTGTAGACTTTTTAAAGTTCTAAATGCAGAGAAGGAAGAAGTTGCTGCCATTTTCATTCATAAACATTCCTAAATACAGCTATAACAGGGAAAATATTATGACATTGAAAACCAGGTTCCACTCAAGACTCCTTTTGTCAACGTTCCTTACATCTTCATTTAGTATATCCTTTTGCCTAAGGAGCTCATTGATTTTCTGTTGCGATTGTTTGAGATCACAGTCCAACATGGAGCGCTGTTTTTCAGCTTCCAACAACCGATTTTCTACTTTTTGCTTCAAAGCTCTCTCTTCCAGAAGTTTCTTCTCCATTTCTGTGAAGCAAGAGATTGAAGACGTCAGTCAGTGTTGGGATTTTGGAGGGTGAGGGGAGGTCTATCTCTATCCCATACTAACAATAAGCAACATGTTTAACCTTTTAACACTGAAGAAAAAGATTGCTGAAGAGTGATTCATTAAAATTTTCACAGTAAACCCACTCCCAGAGGATGCTTTTGCAAGCATTCCTGACTGATAGCTATTTCCTACTTTTGAGTTTCAGGATAACTTCCAGTTTACCTGCAACACATCTGAGATGGATAAAAAGGGTGGATTTTAAAAAATAATTCATCTAAATCTACTAAAGCATTGCTTTGACTACGATAATTTGACATTATTTTAAGAGTTGAAGCTGTTCAAGGACCTGACATGCCAAGTGATTCAGCCATTATTATTGAATTATTTGAGCTTCCTTTGAATCATAGAATCACTTTGGTTGGAAAAGACCTTTAAGATCATCGAGTCCAACCTTTAACCTAACCCTGCCATCCCACCACTAAACCATGGCCCTAAGCACCTCATCTATCTTTCATTTAAATACCTCCAGGGATGGGGACTCGACCACCTCTCTGGGCAGCCCATTCCAGAGCCTGACAACCCTTTTGGTGAAGAAAACCCATCTGGAAGGACAGGATTTGTAGGTAGCTTTTTTAACAGCTACAATAAACATAAGCCATTTAATTCAAAAGTACTAGCCATCTTCTGGAATTGTTTGTTAATTACCCCTCTCCAAGAGATTGCAATTGTCATGAGATGCACCAGAATATGCACAATGACTATGGAAGCCTAGCAAAGGCTTTGCTATCTCTAACTCTATCTGGTCTACATATTTAAATCGTTAAGTTGGTGACGTATTTTATTTAGGAAGACAGAAAAAGACACGAGTACAGTGAGTAAGAACACAGATAAGCTCTTAACAAAAACATTTCAAGCAGTTTTAGTAATATAAGTTTAAGAAAAATTAATTCAGAATACACTACCACAAAAACTGAATTAGTGGTGTGTGCAATGGAGAACCTGTTTTACTCGAAGACTAAACCACTGCATCTTCAACCTAGCAAAGCAAGGACAAAGGGACTACGACTGATTTTTACGACACTAATTATATTCTAAAAGAAAAGAGGAATCAAGGAAAAAAGCCTATACTTAGGCTTCCACTAGCATTAAAAGATTACATTATCTACTTTGTATAACTACACCTAAGTTGAACTGTGATGTCAAATACATACCTTTCATGGCTTCAGATTTTGCTTCCTCTATAGACTCATAGATCTTATTTTTGTCTGCTAATCGTGCTTTTGTGGCTTTATGTTCAGCTTCTTCTTGTTCAAGGTTCTGCTGCATAACTTTGAATTTATATGTCATATCTATTTCCATGTTGCTCTTTTCCTGTTAAAGAAGAAATGACATTGAAATAAAACATTAAATACATCAGGTTAAATAAAAAATTTCAGACAACAGTAACATGCTGCTTGGAAGTATGCTAAGGGTAGAAGAGCAGCCCAGACTCTAAGGAGCTAACTGAAAACTCATTTCTACACGTTTTCTATGAAAGGCAAAGTACTCCAAAAATGCACAATGACATCCCCAGTTGCAAACAATTATAGAAATACTGCCTTAACAACCAACATTCTGTAATAAGAGTAGCTCAGAGATTAAATTTACTGAAGAATTTTTTCAGTACTTTTGTTTCAAGACAAATTTGTCAAAAAAAAAAAAAATATTACCAGAAGCTTTTTTATTTTTGGCAATATTAAGAGTTAAAAAAAAAAAATCAGGTGAAATTAAATGTCACTTCTGCCCTGTTAAGCTACACACTGGAGTACATGTACTTTAGAAGGGAAATGCTGTCTTTTTTTCCCCACTTCTCATATTGCAAAAACAATGAAGAAAAAAATCAAAGAAAAAGAATAAACACTGAAAACAAGGCTTATTTTTTGCATAGATTTTGTCTCCACATCTCAAGTAATGAAAGTCGAAATTTAATAATTCCCGAAGAATGTAACACCAATGTCCACTTTGAAGTGCTGTTACCTTCTCTAAATCCGTAAGTTTTTCCTGCAATCGTCTCTTCTCCACTTCTAGTTTAGCTAATGCAGACCTAAAAATGGCCAAAACATCAGTGAGGCTGGGCAATGTGTAGAAAAAGAATGTACTGTATCTACTTGGGAGATAAAATTTTTCAAATGCAACACCTTCTAATTTTCATTATTAAGAACATCTCCTTTCAGGGTGATTTTAAAAGTTATCACTAACTTTTATAAAATGTTATCACCTATTTTCTCTTAAATGTGTGTTCATACTTACAAAACATTGTATAGAACAGCACGCTAACCTAGTCACAATTTGAAGCTGAAATAACATGATCAAACCCTATGTTTTTTTCTGAAATAAGAAGCAAGCTTAACTTCAGAACACTTGCAGGAATACCTTGTAAATCACTGATAATCTCTGATCCATGACTTCTATCTCTCCTTTCTGATTCTAGAGCTGACTGAAGATTGAGAAAGTCCTTCTCCAGTTTGAGTTTAGCATTCTCTAGGAGGCAGTTCTTATCTTGTAGTTCTCGATTATTAGCTTCCAGCTGCTGGATTTGCTTCGTACTTTCTGTCTGGTTCTTCCTTAACCTGGCTGCAGTATCAGACTCTGACCGCAGCAAAGAATTGGCTTCATCCAACTAAGGATTGGTAAAAAACCACATCAGAAACAATTAAAATATAACAGCTACCATTTCTACTACAGAATACTAGATTTTATGGATTAAAGAAATAAAAAGAGATGTATTTTAAGATTACTTTTGAACACCAAAACATGACAAGAAAGTACAGCTTTTAAAACTCCATTACACATTTTAACTCCCTCCACTACTAGTAAAATCTGTAGTTCAAACATTTATTATTTTAAATAAACATATGTAAAGTTGGCATGCCTGTCTTTGTAGTTGATTGATTTTCTCATTGGATATTTGAGAGTTCTGATTCCTCTTCTTTAAATCTTCAAGCTGGTCTTTCAAACTGTTAACTGTAACAAAAAAAAAAAAAGAAAAAACAAAATCAACAATATTAATTACTGTCATGAAAACACTAATTTGAGCTGTAATTCATTTATTTTATCTTTTAAAAACCCACATCAAAACAGAACCCTTCGACCATGGTTCAACATACCCTCATTTTCCAAATTGCGTTTTTTATCTGCTTCATGTTCTGCTCTCCTCTGATATTCTGTATTCTTATGCTGAAGAAGAGCCTTCTCTCTTTCTAACTGTCTGACTGCAGACTCTACATTCTTCCTTGAAGTTATCTGGATATATTTTTAAAAAAACACCACTAATTACATACAGAAGAATGGTATTCTTTAAGTAACAAAAAGACAGCTCACGCACTCAGTTTAGTTTGTAATGGAGAAAGACACAGTCCATTTGCCTGCTGCAAACACAGCATATCAGAACACGTGGTCAAATCCAGCCCAGGATGACTATGGCCATGAGCTTTTACAATTTAAAACTCGTTTTATTGTTTGGATTTGATGAATCTGGTAAACCAACCTAGCAGCGACTCAGGAGGCACAGAAACATACACGTACCCATAAGGTCTCAACATGCACCCGGACGAGAAATACGTTAAGTTGTATGTGTCCACTACAGACATGACAAATTTGTAGTAGGGCTGAAGTGCAAAGCTGGGCAAGAAAGAGGGTCCTTTTACTGACACTGTTTGAACAGTGCAAAGAATGGGCTCCTCTTCCACCAACATTACTCTCACGTCTTCAGTTATTAGAACTGTAGATGGATTATTCATATTACACTGTCCTCCAAATTAAAAACATAGTAAAAAATGGATTCTGGAAACAAATGTGTAGTTGTCGTACAGAAGTCACAATGAAAATATTTTAGCAGTGACAACAATTTTATGCTTGTGAATATCAAGAAATCAGCTGGTATTGCTTGCTACAAATACATAGCTACTCAAAAGTAATTTGCTGTTTCCTAAGGAAAACAGCCAGATACAAATGTTAAAGTTGTAATTCCCATAAGAAATAATTATGGACTCACCTCTTCATCTAGCTCTTTCACTATCTTCTCTAAACGAGTATTAGTAGACCTGAAGAAATTTGAAAAATATTTTTAAACCTTGCTGATTATACAGAAATTAGATGTTTGGATGCGTCTAATTTTATATAAGACACTGTTTTCAGCAATAACATGAAACCTCAAGGACTGGAGTAATCACTCAAACAATAAAGAGATTCTTATGGAGAATTAAGGCAAAAAAAAGAAAACGGTCATCACAGGAGTAGCAAGGATTAGGCCAGCAATTTACAGTGAGGTCTGCTTGCAGTGTTGGGAATCCCCAAAGTAGATTAAACGCCTTTAAGCATTCAAAAGCAAAAGCTGTAATAAAACTTCTTTATAAACATACCAAACATGCCAAAACAGTCTCACCTGTACTTCTGTTCTAGTTCATCTTTGGCTTGTAATTCGTTACTGAGCTGTTCTTCTAGCTTGCTTAGTTTTTTCTGAAACTGTGTAAAATGTCAAAAAAGCATAGCTCACATATAAAAATGTTATCACATAAAACAAGTGTAAATCAATTAAATAACAAAAAAAGGGAAAGTGAGGAAAATTAATTCAACCTTCCGCTATATTATTTTAAAACCATCGCCAGAAGGTTACATCTTTACAAGGTTTTAATCCTGATGATTTTAAAAATACAGATCCATAGTAACGAGATCTGCTGCATTAAATCTAACCATTGCTGAATTATGTGCCACAGATTGAGTCATAAAATTTCTATGGGCAAAGAATATTGCTAATGGCCCTTTGCTGTACTCTTTCTCTACAGACAGAGACTTTCCACTAGAGCAAAATTTTTGGGATAGTCTTTTCTAAATAACATTAAAAAATAAAAAGGGAGCCACGTGGCCAAATTGGACAGTATTCAGAGAACATTACTAAGCATGCTCAATGACCTCACATAAAAAAGAATTTCAGTCTAACACATACAGAAGCTAACACTTTTCAAGTTTGGGAATGTTTTGGTTTGCTTACTAAAATATTAAAAAGAGACTGAGAGTCACATACCCAAATATTCATTAAATAAATCAGAAATAATAAATGTTGGAACTCTCTCATATCTTCAGGCTTTAAAATGCATTTGTTTTCCTCCCTTCCCCCTCCTCCTCCTCCTCTACCCTCCAAACATAAAATCTAAAAATGTGGTTTTCTAAAACACTTTATAATTGTTGCAATTAGAAGATTGCTAGAACAGGGACACTAAAAAGGACACCAGGACTAGAGATTCACTGCTTGAGAAAATACAAAATGAAAAAGTTGTCAGAAGCGAAATGCAAAATTTTACTAAGTCCACTATCACAACATAAAGCAAATATCATGAACGTGACACTACGTATTTTAAACAGCAGTAGCATTTATTTTTAAAAGGGAAACTCTAAAACTTAGTCTATTCAGCAAAGTCTGAAACTATTCATCAACTCAGCAATGACAGGAAGGCACGGAGATGAATAAACACTTGCGTTTAAATTTATGCTGGTCAATACATAATGCATTTCCTTTACTTATTTTTTAAACTTTGAAAAGGAGTTTTAAATTCTAAAAACATTAACAATATACTATCTACACTTGAATAATACAAATGTTTAAGTAACATAATGAAGTAAGTACGTGAAAATTCCATAGCATTCTCCTGTCATCTGCAAATTTAAATTCAATTGTCAGTCTTCAGAATCTGTATAAACATGCTCCATACACTCACTTCAACTGAGAGCATGATCTAAACATTCCTTTAGCACTGCAGGTGACAATTTACTTTTCCAAACTCTGAATAAATCAGTCATGAATCACTCAGGCAAGCGTGGAGCCAAAATTCACAACCTTTCCAAGAGTAATGCTGTTTGTGGCAACAGAGCCTTACACATTTCTTTTCCAAACAAATTCTAGATGGCAAAAGAATTCGAGGAGAATCTGTATTCACTCATCTTTAAACCATAGTACCTTAATGCTTGAGTACAACTGTTTCAAAATACAAGTGGTTTACTGTTAACAATTTGGTGAATAAACATTTAAGGTACTTCACACAAATTATGTAGGATTTTTTTTTATTCCTTTCATAACTCAAACAATATACTTACATCCTTGCTGTCCTGTAAATAGAAAATATCATTTTTATTGAGGACCATTAAAAGACAAAAAGCCCCCCATAAAATTTCCAGTAAACTTATTTTAGACTTCGTCTTTTCTTAACAGACCTAACAAAATTAATCAATCGTTAATACTTACAAAAAAAAAAAGGCACTAACCTCATTTTTACTAGATTGCACGGATTCATTTTCTCTGCAAGACTGAGAGGAGTCACTTAGCAACCTGTCAAAAACAAAAACAAATCCCTCCAGCTCTTATTCAAGTTTTCAACAACTCTGGCAACCTTGCCAATCAACTCATTTTAATCAATTCTCTCCAGTCTTAATTTGTCCTACAGTATTCTCAGAATGAAGCTTGTTTTATTTCAGTGTGAGTGCATCTGATTTGAATCTTAAGTGAAGTATAACATATGTTTTCAAACCCATAGAGCTTATAATTTTTTAATTAATAGAATTATTTCTTAACTATTGAAGTTGAGTCTTAGTAAGCTATTATCTTGTGTAAACTTTTTTCTAAAGCTACTAATAAAAAGCCATTTTAGAACTAAATTACAAATCTATCAGTATTTTAACCCTATAAGACTCTTTAAGGGACTTGATTTTATGCTTATAAAAATACTGTGTTTAATCAGTTATCAAAATAACCAAAATAGTAGCAAATTATATATTCTACTTAAACTCTGCATCTTGTATCTTCACAATTGGACATATATGAATATAATGCAATAAATAAATTATGTCTCTAGATTGAAAAAAAGGATAAGATATAGGAAAAATCTGTAGGTGTATTGCTAAAAATGCGTATTAAAATATCACATACAAATTGTCTCTATAGTAGGTAAATCCTATAAAAGGCAGCTGGTTTCCCACGAAGGCTTTGGGGATTGGAAAGGTTTCCACGTCTCCCTTGTCGTCCTCAATGTCATCAAAATTACTGCTATCTATATCACTGCTAAGCTCAGGAACAACAGGAGCAGCAGCTATAAAAAGGGGAGAAGAGATCAACTTCACTCCAAGATTCAGACACTTGCTACATACTGGTATCTCTGTAATGTTAAAAAGCCTATATTATAAAGTTGTCCTGCTAGTTAAGTATGTATTAACCATACAGCAGATCTGTAAATATTACTGTGAACATTTTTTTCTAGACAAATCTATTTTTACATTGGTTGCCTATTGCATAGAATATCTAATGTGCAAAATGTGTTTGCTAAGGTAATCACATTTGGGAATAGAACTCTGAATACAATCATCATTTTAAGAAACCTTAGTAAATATATGACTTCAGAAGTTACGATCAAGCTCATGATCTCAACTGACATACTTTGGTTTTTTTGCCTAAAGTTATCAAGTTCACAATGCCTTAAATGAAAAGCACTACAACTGACAAGACTGCTGTCAAACTACTGTCTTAACTACAGAAGGTTTAAAAAAAAACCCAACCAAACAAACCACCACCACCAAAAAACCCCAAACAAAACAACAAAAGCCACAAAGAAACAGAACCTAGCATGCATTCTTTTTAGTCAGAGTTCTAAAACATCTAGTTCTCTTGTTCAAAACAGAAATCTAGACATTAAAAGCATGATAAAGGTGAAGATAATTCCAGTAGGAAAAATGTATATTTACTAACCCTCACTGATAAGAGTTTTTATAATACAAATGATAAATATATGGAAGTTTAAGCAAGATTCTTGATAGATAGAAAATACTTAATTTATACAGTTTTCTTCATTTCTACTATTGCAAATGCTGAATAAAAACTTTTAAGCTGATTTACTTACTCTCTCGAATGTTGTCCCAGTTCCACTGATCACTCTTGAAGAAAGGGTGAAGCTTTATTTCTTCTACCCCATTTCTCCCAAGCCGTACATCCCTAAGCATAGCAATTAAGACAAATGCACATTAGGAAAAACAACACTCGTTTTTTGTTATTTAAATTCTGACTTGCTCATAAGCAGCAAAGAAACTTTCAGTAAAGACTGTCTGTGTTAATTGTCAAATGAAAAAAAACTAAAAATCTACCAACCACTGACCTGCAGCTTCTTATATAAAATGTGCTCTGTTTCTTAGCATGCACTCTCCCTGCAAGCTGCTAAAATGTCCAGAATTTGGAGTCTGCCACGTGGGGAGTAAAGCAAGAAAGAGAGCGCTGAGGCAAAAACTAAGAAAAAACTAAAAACACAAACAAAACCCCAACACCCTTGGGGGAAAAAAAACTGCAGAAGTTCCGTGTCTGCCAAACCACATGACAAACCTTAAGACGCAAGTGAGGGAAGGTCTAACTTACTGCACAGAACAGTTATTCAAAGCTGGACTGAAATAAATATTTTAAGGATTCCATCCCCTGCCCCATAACTAACCCTGACACATCTTTTACTGATATTTGCAGTGAAATAAATCTTAAGTGCAACAAGAAACTTTTAGATTGACCAGAAGAGTCTCTTTAAAACCATCTACAAGAACAGGACATAAAAACAATGCGTGTAAATGAACTAATAAATCACAGGGTTGATGCTTATTCCTTCTTTAAGTGTTTCAGCAGTGATCACACATACGGAAAGAAGGCATCTGTTTCAAATAAATCGCTCGAGCACTGTATTAAATATAAACAGGAAGATGGGGACACGTAGTGGAAGTACACCTCGCCACATTTACATTATTAAATTCTACTCATATTTTCTCTCTACCCTTCAGCTACTAAGGGTGAAAAACACTTTTAAAGCACATCCTTCCTGAGTAACCACGATCTTGCTCAACAGAGCAAATAACCTCTCTTTGAATGCAAAAACCATTATAAGGCTTTTTCCCCCCCTAATCCCTCGTTCTATAAAGGCTCTGTGCTCTGCTGTAGCCAAGTGTAAGTGACCACAAGAAAGCCTAAGAAGGCATCATCAATCCAGAGTTAAATATGGACCTACAGCATTCTTTTAAATCAGAGAAATTAAAGATGATCTCTGCTTTTTGGAACTAAAGAAAATGTTAAGTGTTCACGTCAAGAACAAGCTTACGCAGCTTAATATCAATACAGCTCCGTTCCACGAAGAGAGATCTCTAGGATCTATTTATAGCCAAAACAATATCCTTGCTGGTTTGTTAGCCATACTACTCAACAAAGCAAATGAAAAAAGTTCAAACATTGTAAGAAAGCTTAAACAAACTCAGTAAATACATGCTTATTTTCTTAAAAGTATTTGCTTTCATATTTTTAAGCAACACCCACTTAGACACTGAGCATGATTTGGTCCCTGCCTTGGAGCTTACAAATTACTTTCAATTTACAGGTTTGTTACTGTATTATACACTGTAATTGGAAGGATTTGTCTGGCACAAATGCTGGTGTTAACATGAGCTGTCAGAACTGCTCATAGAAATAAAATACAATACCTGGAAAAAACACCCCAAAAGAAAAACTAGAGAGCACGAGATTTTGCAGAAGAGATTTGAACAAAGATTAGGAGAAGTAATGGAAAGAATTCATTTTTTACAATGTACGCGTGCTAATACCATCCAAAATAAAAACAGTACCACAATAATACATGCACTTACCTATCAGTTAAAAAGGCACAGATAAGGTTCTTAGCATGCTTAGAGATTTCCACATCATCTGGGAAATTTAACGAGTTCTTATGATCCATAATTTTACTGTATGTTCCTACTAGTGAGTCTGCATAAAAAGGAGTATCACCTGAAATCAAAGTAGTAAATTGACGGTGATTTTGAGTCATGTTCAAGTCACATAAGTTGAAAAAGACAAAATATATGAAGAAAAGTCTGCAAGCAGTTTTACCTGAAAGAGTCTTTTAGTTTAAAAAAAAAAAAAAAAAGGAATGCAGGGTAGAAAATTATATATAGTATTAAAAATAGTCCTTCCCCCAAATGCCTGTTACAAAACTAAGCTATTTTTCATCCTGCATATCACTACCAAAATTTTGCCCAGTGAATTACATCTTTTGTTCTACCTGAAGACTATCACTGTGTTTTCTAATTTACATGATGGCTGACACCCACATAAATCCCCATCTTTAAGAGCTTCCATGGGTTTAAGGGACTGAAACTCATTATGGATTTGCTAACACACTTTTTTTGGAGGAAATCCACCACAGACTGTTTCAGAGGCACGCAGGTCTACCCTGTCTACTCCTGGAGCTGCCTAAGGCAAGCTGGCTCTAGGCAGGAGCCTTCACAGTGTGTTACTGCACTGTTAAGCCCACATTTCATGAATCTTGTTGACTGATAAATTGTATTAGCTTGGGTGCCCACATTAACATGGGCAGGTGGCTTTTAAAATCAGACCTTTCTCACCCAAAGGTTTGCAGCACAGGCTTTAGTTAAGTCTAGTTTCTTTGCAAATATCCTTAAGAAAGGTAAAACTGGGACAACTGAAAAGAACCAGTATTGGTAAAAGTTAACTGACATTCAAGTTAACTGACAACACGCTGAATATACAAATGGTCCAGGTCAGTAATCAAGAGGCTGCAACTTTTACATAAATCCTTTCTCACAACTAATCCATAGGTTTAACAGAGAAGATGAACAATCGCGGGCGCTAGGCTCCTTCCTCTATTCTGGTGTGCCACGTGCAGGCAGGGATCAGCGGCAGGGCAGTCAGCATGCTGACCGCATGCTTCTAATAAGGTATTAAAAATTTCAAAATCTGAAAAAATATATGAACAGACCAGTGAAAAAAACCCATTCGGCTTTCAAAAAGAATATAAATGCAACAATCCTGCCTTTAGCCTCTTTCTGTCATTTGATGGCAAAATAAGAAATTAGTAGTTACCAGCTTGAATAAAATATCAAGACTTTTAGTAAATCCATTAGGTTGCCATACCACACTGATATTTGCTGCTGCCTCCCTCTTTCCAAACCTTCCCCTTCTCAGTTGTCTTTGGTCTCAGAAACAGCTTTGATTTAGGCCACACCTCAAAACTACTCTAAGTCACTGAACTAAAGTAGTGTTAGGATTCATCCGCTGACCAACATTTTAGCTTTTAGTTAAGCGCACAACAAAAACTAGTACCGTTTTCATTAGTACTGTGTCTTTACTAAAACACCAGAACACTTTCTGTGCTTTCTTCAGAGCATCAATTTTTAGAGGAGGATAGACAGAAACTGATATGTAAACACACACAAAAATACTTTCTACCAGTGTGTGGGATACGGAGAAATTAAGTAAGATTATCAAGGGAAAACCAAGTGTGAAAGTCCACAAAGGCTTTTAAAAGCAACTGTTGTTAATGGGATCTTGAAACTCATAAGGCTATTTAAGAACGGAAATGACAACACTAATGTTGTTTTATGTTACATGTTGTTGAGGGTGAAAAAGAAGAAATCTTCAACAGTCAAAATACCATAGTGTAATAAAGGGATAAGGGTTTAACCAAAGGTCAAAGTTAACCTGCATCAAATACTCCAAACCATTTTATTGGTGCCTCTCTCTTAACAATATGTATGGGGGAGCAGAAGATCTGTCTTGAATATTATCATTATTCTTAGTTCAAAACACAAGGAGCAGAAAAGCTACATCATTCCTGAAGAGAAGCTGCATGCTTTTCTAGACACTTTGTCAAATTAATTTGACCTGAGCCTCAAATACTCTGTAAACAAAGCCACTGAAGGAAAGGACTTTGGTGCCATCAGACAGGAAATCCAACTGAGATTAGAATATGATAATTTGAGAACAACAAATAAAAAAATTATTGGGCATAACTAGGCCCTGTAATTGTAATTACCCACATAAAGGTGAAGCAGGTTTTAACATTTCAAGATGACTGTGTAGATAGAACAATCACATATCCATTTCAGAGGAAGAAAGAGGCTCAGGTTAAAAAAAAAATAGCAGGAAGAAGTGTTCATGAAAAGCAGAAAGAAAGAAGACAGGAATTCAGCTGAAAGGATACAGTGTTAATCACACATGATCATGGCATGGCTAAAACCAAAACAGAAACGACATTGTTATTTCCCTCCCATCAGAAAAAGTGTCTGAAAAAAATCACAGTTACTGAAAGTGAAGTTTCCAGTCTAGAGTATACACAAGGAAAAAAAGAAGTACGTTCAGTACTAAAGAAAAAAGAAAAAAAAGTAGTAAAAATAGCAGAGCTACAAATATTAAAATAAGATATACTTTGGGAGGAAAAATACATGAGACCTATGAAATATTAGACATTGTCTAACACAACTCCAAACTCTATGAATAACTAACCAAATAAAGCCCTTAAGCTTAGCAACCCATACAGAAACCCTGGTATAAGAACACAGTGTGTTGCACTGAAATGTAGATGGATTTTTGTCCTAACCAGGTACAGGTTCCCTCATATAATCTAGCTCCCGCAAAAACTGTACCTCTTCACTTTCACTTAAAAAAAATGTTTTCATTAGAAGGATAAAAAGGGGAGAATCCTCCCTCTCAGATACAAGTGGAGGAAGAAGAAAAGAAAAAAAAAAAAAAAAAAAAAAAGAAGCTCTGAGAAAACATTCTGGACAGCTATGTCCAGTATTTTAGTAATTACAGAATTTTATTTATTGCTAAAATTGTTTATGAGAGACTATTAATTGTAAACCACACTTTTTGTGAATCAAAATGCCTTAATTCTGAAAGATACAGAGATTGTAATAGCATCATATATCCAAATGTCTTTCCTGGCTCAGGAAACCAGAAACATCAGATCTGCAATATTCCCACAACATGCTGATTTGGATTTTTAATAATTATATACTCAATTCCATCCTTCTATAATCAGTATTTTGCTACTAGACTATAATACTGATCATCACTGTATTTTAAGAAGCAGATGACTCATCTCCTTAACAGATTATATTCTATGTTCGTTGCCATAGCAGTCCAGTGTATTTTACTGAAAAATCCTGACTCAAGCATAAAGGAAAGAATCAAGCCATACTTCCACAGTCATTTTCACCTAACAGAAGCCGTTGCTACTGCTGGGGGAAAATAAAATGGGGATGGGGCGATGGGGGCGGGGAAACAAAAGGGAAAAAAAAGGAAGAAAGAAAAAAAAAAGAAAGGGGCAGTTCTGCCCTTTCCCATCTCTGCATCCCTGAAAACTCAGTACTACCTGAGACGGCACAAACATTCATGAGATTGAGGTAGCCTAACCCAGTTACAACTATTCTAAGAATTAGTTTTAAGCTGAACCAAGTCAGGGAACTAATCACTGAGCAAGCACTCAAACAGCTGTCACAGCACAGCAGCAACAGAGAGCAAAGAGAACAGGAATGAAGCACCAGCACCAGCCAAAAGTCACAAGCTGTTAGATGGTGAGGTACAACTGGCCCCCTTGCAGCAAAGTACAGCTAAAGACACACTAAAGACTCAACGATAATCTCATTAGCAGAAGAAATCACTACTTACCAACTAGCATCTCGAAAAGGAAAACTCCTACAGACCACCAGTCACATTCCCGTCCATAATAACCATCACCCCCTTGCGATTTCAAAACTTCGGGCGATATGTAGTCGGGGGTTCCCACAGCTGTATCGCAGCGCACCATACCTGTCTGTGTAACAGTAAGAATTCAAATAGCTCAATTAAAAATACTTCTGAGTCTTTAAACAGTTAGTTTTTTCTAGACCAGAAAAACATAAAAAATATAGCCCAAAATATCTGGTTTGAGGAATGTGTTTGAAAGTCTCTGTTTTTACTCCACAATCAGTACGGACTGAAATGACCATTCCTGGTAATGTGCTCTCCCCTGCCTACTCCATAGCAGTTTTTCTTGATTACATCTTTCAAAAATTGACCACTCCTATTATTTTTACCATTGGTTTCAATATCAAGTTACACACCATAACAGACTGCTCCTTAACTCACTGAATTCAGGGACAAACTTTAGAATAATTTTGACAAGCTATGGATTCTAGGCCCTACATAGCAGGTACATAACAGTTTTGTCTAATTCAGACAATAAATCAAGTTATAGGTAAATTTTTATAGTCACGCCTTGTTTTTTAAAGATAGGAAAAAAATAAAAGGAAAAGCTATTTTTAAAGAATAGCAAAGCTTTTTTTTTTTAAATTTATTAACATTTTAATACAGCAGTATTAACGGAATGATTCTTCATCCTCTTTGTTTCACACTGAAATACAGCATCGTCAGATCTGCCAGCATGCTGGTTCAGGCTTACAAGCCTTGTTTCCTTTGATCAAATTCACTGCATTCATTCCAGAGAGACCAGATGGATGAAGGAAATGAAATCCTGGATGAAGTTAGAGAAGTATCAAAAATACACTCATCTTTTATTCTGTCTCTCAACCTCAAATCTTAGTTCTAAGTCACCTTACAAAGTTCTTTGAGCATTTTGCCATAAGCTTTGGCTGAATATTAATACAGAATATCAGCAGCAACAACTAAAGTCAAAACACGTATTTAAAAAAAGAAGAGAAACACTTTGCTTTGGGAACTGTATTGACATGTAAAAATTAGACATCAAACTACAATATTTCTTTTCACACACAACATAAGTGCCAAAAGCTTTTATTTATGGACTAAACCAGAATCCTGGAAAGTCATGAACTGGCAGGCAAAAACCGAAGTGACGACTAAATACTGCAGAGATGTAAGGAGTACTTCAAATGTCCTCCTGGCAAATGCCTATCATCTTCTACAACTCCATGCTGAAGCTGAAACCTAAAGGAAGTTTTAACTTGTCAGTTCCAGAATGAAGAGCAGGTTAACTTCTGCTTTCTATACCATGAACCAGACAGCACATAGCTTGATAATCCTAGTTAACTCTTTTCAGAAGACTGAACGCATTCTTTGTACAAAGAAGAATACAGATGAACACATTTTAACACTGGGAAATAAACGAAAGCCCAAAGGCTCCAGAAATCTAAAGCTGAGAACATTCGAAAATGAATCTGGCACATGGCAGGAGCCACTATTTGATCGTCCTACTTATAACAGCACCCTGTGCACAAACTGACAGGACTTTTCTGAAGTTTAAGCCTCTTTGCTTTGAGCACTGGAGGAATCGCACTAGGTTCACGTGATTCTGCTGCATGTAGGACTGTGGCATCTTAATGAGGTCTCCAACACTGGTGCATGCTTAACTCTTCCTCATCCAAACGCAAAATTACAACAAGGGAAAGTCTGAGCCTTCACTCAATGAAGACTGGCTGAAGCCAGCTGAATCCTTCCCTGGGTAAGAAGTTTTCTTTAAAAACAAAGTCACTGAAACAGTTCTGAAAGATTTCTCTGAAGACCACAGCTTCAGTCATAGCCTCATCATCTCAACACCTAAGCACTTAATAACCTCCATTTCCCATTCCTCTGTAATTAATACACCAAAACAAGAACACTTTTTAACATGTTATACATGTTGATATTTTATGAGGTCTCATGCAAACAAAGCAAAGGTTGTGCAAAAAAAAAAAAAAGCCAGCCCTACCCAGGTCTGATGGCTGGTACGTAGCAACAAGAAAGCTTCTTTCCAATGACATTACAGATGTTAAAGAACTCCAGGTAACAATGCCTTAAGTTTTCAAATGTCAAAGAATTGAGCAGTAAAACAAACAAAAAAAATATTTCTACAATTATAAGGGGTCTGCACACTAACAGAAGTTTTCAATGGACTGTATCTCTCTGAAGCACATTGTTGGTTCTACTTACTCCTCATAAAACTCTACTTTCTGACTCAAGAACAAATCTAAAAATGCGTTCACAGAGTCACAGAACATCCCAGGTTGGAAGGCACCTTGAAAGATCATCTGGCCCAACCTGTTGTGGGAAAGGGAGGCTAGATGACATTATGTAGCACCCTGTCTGCATCTTGAAACCTTCCAGTGATAGGGATTCTATCACATCCCTGGGGAGGCTGGTCCATTACCACCTGAATATAATATTCCCAGATTTCTGTTCCTCTCATTTACACACTTCTTCTTTCAAAGAATGTGGGTGTTGTTCTGTATGTATTTTTAAGTACTGGATACTCTTAATGCCACAGTCAAACTAGTTTCTGTGATCTCTGGCATCAAAGCCAAGTAAACAGGGAAGTCCTCTCTGTGCAGTACATGGCATCTTGACAGTCCCTACGTTCTGCATCAGTTTTGGCTTCTGTACTTCAGCATTTGAAGAGGTCTAAAGGGTGCTGTTTTCTCTGGACAAAGCGTTTTTTCCTGTGTTTCAAACACTAAGCCTCTGTTTTATGCCTGAGTAGCACACTTACTGTAACAGTTCTCATAGAAAGCTTCCTTCGGGGAGTCTCAGACCCGTGTTTTACCTGAGACTTTTCTCATCACCACAAAAGATCAAGGTGGATCCTGGAATTCCATCTCAAGGGAGGCTCCTGCAGCAGCAGTGCAGAATTTTAAAAAAGGCTGTCCATGAGACATAGCATGTCCTCACAACTTATGACAACTTGGCGGTGAGGCTGTAGTGTTTCCTGGCATCATTCAGAATTATTATATTGCTGATCCTCAAGAGGATCTCAATCACACCTGAATGCCTCACTGTCATGGACCATGGCCGAGAATCATAGAATAGTTTGGGTTGGAAGGGACCTTTAAACATCATCTAGTCCAACACCCCTGCAATGAGCAGCGACATTTTCAACCAGATCAGGTTGCCCAGAGCACCATCCAGCCTGACCTTGAATGTTTCCAGGGATGGAGCGTCTACCACCTCTCTGGGAAACCTGTTCCAGTGTCTCACCACAAGAAATGTCGTCCTTATATCTAGTCTGAATCTACTCTCTTTTAAAGAGTTTAGAATCATAGAATTGCTTAGGTTGGAAAAGACCTTTAAGATCATCAAGTCCAACTGTTAACCAAACCCTGACATCCCACCACTAAACCATGTCCCTAAGCACCTCATCTAACCATCTTTTAAATACCTCCAGGGATGGGGACTCGACCATTTAAAACCATTACCCCTTGTCCTAACACAACAGGCCCTGCTAAAAAGTCTGTCCCCATCTTTCCTATAGGCCCCCTTTAAGTACTGAAAGGACATAATAAGGTCTCCCCACCTTCTCTTCTCCAGGCTGAACAACCCCAACTCTCTCAGCCTCTCCTCATAGGAGAGGTGCTCCAGCCCTCAGATCATTTTTGTGGCCCTCCTCTGGACCCACTCCAACAGGTCCATGTCTTTCCTGTGCTGAGGGCTCCAGAGCTGGATGCAGTGCTCCAGGTGAGGTCTCACCAGAGTGGAGCAGAGGGGCAGAATCCCCTCCCTTGACCTGCTGGTCATGCTGCTTTGGATGCAGCCCAGGATATGGTTGGTCTTCTAGGCTGCCAGTGCACATTGCTGGCTCACGTCCAGCTTTTCATCCACCAGTACACCCAAGTGCTTCTTGGCAGGGCTGCTCTCAATGCCTTCATCCCCCAGCCTGTATTGTTACTGGGGATATCCCTGACCTAGGTGCAGGACATTGCACTTGGCCTTGTTGAACCTGAGGTTCACATGGGCGCACTTCTCAAACTTGTCCAGGTTCCTCTGGGTGGCATCCTGTCCCTCAGGCATGTCAACTGCACTACTCAGCTTGGTGTCATCTGCAAAGTTGCTGAGGGTGCACTTGATCCCACTGTCTGTGACACTAATGAAGGTATTAAACAGCACTGGTCCCAGTATGACAAGTGGTGTCCCTGAGGGGTCCACTGATCTTCATCTGGACATTGCACCGTTGACCTGGATGTGACCCTTTGGATGTGACCATCCAGTCAATTCCTCACCCATCAAATCAGGCTTTCACTCCCTCATGAAGTTCTTTTCAGTAAACAAGAGCTGGAAAGTGCTTGTGCAGAAACATTAGGATAGCTCAGATCAGGTGTTAACACTGCAGCCAGGCTTGTGCAGCATGCTGCAGGCAATGAACTGAAGCAAAAAGTATCCAGCAGAGTCTTGGACGAGCTTCAGTAAGAAATGAGTTGAGTTCTAAAAAGAGAAACACATTCCTCCTTTCAGCTAAACTGCCTGAGCTGAGGCGATAATCCCAAATGGTAAACATCCCTTCTTTCAGTCACAACTTTTTTCAACAGATATCCTCTAAACCTGTGCTCTTCTTAAAGCTTGGTTAGCACAAGACAGCTTTATGTACTGAGCCTGGCAGCACTAGCAGTTCCTGGCTCTACGACACCTACTGAAGCCAGCCATGCTACTGTATAGTTTCTTACAGAAAACGTGAGGATTAGAGTCTGGTGAAACCTGCCCTAGGCTACCTTATCACACCTAAATACCAAAAGGGAACTACAATTCCTACTAAACCTTTGAGGCCACCTCTATCCTTTGTTCAATAATAGAAATACTCACCTTGTTGCAGATTTTTTAAAAAGCAAAAAAAAAGAAATCAGAAAACCTACAAAGCCCCCAAACCATCACAACTGAGTTACATAAACAGGCACCAGTTCCTTTTATGTTGGAAAACACTCAGCAATTCTTTTCACATACTGGTAAGGAGGAATTCTGCTGCAAGTGTCTGGACTGGCCCGGAAGACTTAAGAGGACACTGAATTCAATTGCACAGCAAAGGTCAAAAAAGTCTCTCACCAAATTGCAGCAGAATTTTCCTGGGCTCTCAACAACATAAGGAAGATGCTAACGTGCACAACTGCTAAAAGAACTCCAAATCAGAAAAAATAAGTAAGTATTGGGTAAGCATATATTTTCTAGAAATCACCCTGCCAACACCAATATTATATTTACACAGCTGGGATGTGTTCATGTTTTGTAAGAAGTAGCATGCGATTTGGAGAGAATCCAGAACCTCTCAACTTCTAAAGCTTCCTGTATAAAAAATTTTTGCCATTCCACTGAGTCTGAGAAACATGAAGAACCTAAAATGTAATCTGTTAAAAAATTAACTTTTTTAGGAGATCGCTGGTTCATTGATGATGCCCAGTCCAAACTGGAACTCATTGTAATGCGTGACGAGAAATGTGCATGCACTTCTCACATTTATGATATGATCAACCACATTTTAGTATTCCATTCGTTTAACAACAACAATGAAAAAGAAGGAAAAAACCTTTTAGGTTCACCATTTCTGGGATCCCTAAAATAGCGTAAGGGATCACCCTTTTTTGTAGATTTATATTATGAACTTTTTGCTGCTTTTTTAATTAGCTCTTCTGATGAACATCAGACTCCCTTAAGACCTACAGTCTATTGGCTCAAAAGCAAGAATTTTTTAAGGACTAAATTAAAAGAACAAATACTATTTTTGATTTTTTTCAATTAAAGTAAATGCTGTCCCCTAAAATCTAGGCAAAGTGGAAGTAAATATCTGTCTGCCTTTAGAATAACAAGGACAGTAACACTAAATAGACTACTGAACCTCAATAAACAGCTGTAGTTGTTTAATTAAGCTAATATATTGTCACAGGAAAGAAAAAATACCCTGCCTAGAGACAGTACTTCTAGATACAGCTGAAAAGACATTAACTTAATGATGCAAATGCAAATTAAGTAGATTGCAGAGATTATACCAAGCACTGCCCAAACAATACAGAAAAAACCCTAACACATTAAAGCAAATAAGCTTAAAAGGATCATCCTTGCAAACGTTAATACAGAAACCTTTCAAAGGCCAGGCATATCATTACACACATTCATACACAGGTTTTTCAGAATCTGTTACAATTTTTCACAAGAAGAATATATTATGTAAATTACAGGATAACATTTTTTGTCAGGGAAAATTTTAGAAGGGCAAACTACAAAAGGTAGCTTTATTTTTAAGTCTCCTTTGATAATATAAAGTATTACATCCTGTTAAAAATAAAATATTCTTATACAGTCTCATTAGAAAACTGTGTATTTGGCTGTACATGGTAAAACCTGGACAATTAAAATGTATGACATCTTGACAAATAGCTAACATCAATGTTAATCAATGTATCAATAATCAATATCACATACCACTGCTGCCTTACTGTGACCTCATTTTAATGACCACTAGAGGATGCTATGAGAACAATTAGACGCAGTAAAGAAAAAAATAGGGACTGTATCTTGCCTATAAAATTATTTCATTTACAGAAAAATGTCAGTTTATGAACTGTTCCTAATGTTGAAACTAGGAGTCTCATAAGCTCTTCAGACATTTGGCGAAAAAATGAACCTCAGAAATTCATAAACACACATTCTTTCAAAAATAACAAAAAGTAAGTTTACATCCTTCTTCCCTGTGCCAGAACAGTTTATTATAGACAAGGTTACACTATTTAAAGTACTCTTGTATGTAAAACTAGGAGACACGGAACAGCTTTCCAACCAAGTGGACCATTTGATGAATATTCCTTTGGGTATGATAATTCATAAGAAAATAACCTTAGAATTACAGTTTTACAGATGATAAATTATTCATTTGCATACTTACTTCATCCATTTTCATGCAAGTGCCAAAATCTGCCAACTTCAGATGCCCATATTTATCTAAAAGCATATTGTCAGGCTTCACATCTCTGTGTATCAAGCCCATGGAGTGAATTGCATCAAGAGCAAGAACAACTTCAGCTGTATAGAACTTGGCCCATTTCTCAGGCACATCGTAATTGCTCATAAGGTTTACAAGATCTCCACCTGGCATGTATTCCATTACCATGTACAAGTATTTGTCATCTTGAAAGGCACAAAATAGCTGCAACATTAAAAAAAAGGAAAAGAAAAAAATCACAATTACTTTTCAGAGACAGCTAGGAAAAAGAATAAAACACTTTATCTTTAAGTTTTATTAAGCCTGAGCATATGTTTTCAAGATCGATGTAAAGTAACTTTATTTTTTATATTCAAATAATCTGCATTTTCTATTAATTATGACAGTACCTTGACATTTACTGAACTTCAAAACCCCCTCATTTTCGTTTCTAAGAAAGTGAAAAAGATTTCCTGATTATTTTTGTAGTATGAGCTTATATATATGCATGTATCTTGGCATTAAAAATTATCACTGAGTCAAAATGCAAAATACCAAATCTGAGAAAGGGAACATGATATATTGATTTGAAAATAGCTCAACAGTGAATAACATCTTAGACTGTTTCTAAATTTCCTATGTTATCAATCTCCTTATCTCTGTACATATTTATGAAAACATTTGTCACTACGGATTCTGTCCTAAATCAACTCGTATATTGAAATAAGAAAGAAGGAAAAATGTTCCTGAAGACCACTATAACACAATACAAAGAAATTATCCTTAACAATAAAATAACAGTCTGGTATAGGTTATAGGTAGCAGCTAGTATGTTTTTTACCGGCATGATAGTGAAAGTAAGTTTGGTCTCTTTAAAATGTATTTCAGACTTAGAGTGCTGAAGTTTTAGAGATTTCACCCAATGTTCACCAGGTCTGAAAACGGCCCAAACTAACAAAAACCATTACTACAAATGTTCCATGACTGGTGTGAAAAAGTCTCTGAAAGTCTCTCACCTTATTTCTCAGGGAATACTGCTCCTTTACATTAAAAACTAAAATCTCTTGCATCTTTAAGATACACACACAAAATTCAAAGGCAAATGAAAGAGAGGATGTGTGGAAAGGAGGAAATCAAAAAACAGGGAATTTG
>NW_009259798.1:2601443-2606757 GCF_000687185.1 Egretta garzetta
GACATTTGACCTTTAGATTAACATTTATTGTATATTATTGACAGAAGACCTATATTATAAATATATATTTTAATACATATATATTGCACTGTAGCTGTTTTCAAAAACGGATAGTATATAAAATATATATATAAGATAATGCATTTGGTCATTAAAATCTAAACTAAAATCCAAAATGGTCTCTGTATTCTCATATGAAAAGATATTAATATAACACAATAATTGATAACAACACTGCCTTTATACAGCGCTTTTATCGCCCTCAAGGTATTTAATGAAAAATTTTTTTTTTTTTTCAAAATTATCTAGGAGTCTGGTTTCACTTGTTTTTCACATAAAAAAGAAGGCACAGAGAAGCAGTGTGATCTGCCCCAGTTTCTAGCTCAGAACAGGACCTACATTTTCTTCAAACCAGCTCGATGTCCAATCCCACTGGACCACATTACCTAAATATATCACACTAATACACTTCATCATAGAAGGCACAATTGCAACTACACTTTGATTCATTTGCTATTTACAAACTCACAGGTATATTCATATCTTGTTTGCTAGACCTTCCTTTGAAAACTGAATGTCATACATTTCTCATTACTCTCAGCTGCATGTAAAAAATAAAAGTAAGTCCAGACAACTACTGTGATTAGAACAAAAACAAAGAACTAAATAAAAATTCATGTATTTGTTTAAGCATTTCTGCTGAATATAGGCAAGAACATAGAATATGCTCAAGATATTTAAGATGTTTTGCTTAAGAATAAAACACCTAAATAAAAAAAACCTTGTAAAACATTTCTTACACACATGAGGTAAAGCGTTATGAAGAATATATGGAAAACTTAAGGCCAGTCTTTACTTATTAAATATAGAGAAGCAAGGCAATATATGAGAGAACATTTGAACGTATTAATTATTTAACAAAATTAAGTACTAACAATTCCTCTAAGCATATGCTTCACTACTCATTTTATTAATAGATGTATTCTACCAGTTACAACAAATTGCAATATTTAGTACTAATTCTTCCCAAAGGCATAACTCCTATTACAAACACGATGATAATACATGTCATGAGACAGCTGCAAGTAATGGTGTTCAAGACCAGCTGAAGAAGTCAGCTCTCCATTACTGGGATATTGCTTCTGAGCTGAGATGCAGTAATTAACCACTAAACAGAAGCAAACCACTGCTACAACCTCCTGTCCCGCAGGAGACCAGGACTGTGCACTCATCCATCTACCAAATCACAGCCAAAAAGACAGTAACTACTTAAAGCACTCTTAATACTAATTGCCTATGATCAAGTGACTGTATCATGAGAAAAGACTGGAAATAATGTTGACATTTGTTTCTACGTTTCTAAACAGATTTTTTCTTAGTTGGAAAGGTAGCCTCCCTATTATTCCAAATGATTACGTGGATATTTCAAAAATCTGTTCAATCCCATTTTATGATGTATTTGTAATGACTCAAATGTACATTAATCTACATTCTAACACAGCCAAATACACAAAACTCCATGAAATTGCTGTGAATATGCATCTTTAAAAATTAAAATCTGAACCTAACCCATTATTTGAGTTTAGATGTAAATTCAAAACCAGTTCAAGACTGGGAAAAATTCATGGCTTTCTTATTATTTTATTCTTACATATCTTCCTTACCTGAACCACCCACGGACTGTTGGCAAAGGCCATGATATCTCTTTCTTCCCAGAAAAAGGCTGAATCTGATCGCTTGATCATTTCAAATTTACTAAGTAGCTTCATTGCATAAACCTTCTGTGTCATTTTATGGCGAACCTGTTGGTTGAGAAAGAAGGGAAACAACTTTTTTAAAATGCCTTGGAAAAACCTGAATATCAGCAGAGTATATTTCTTCTACATGCAAACTGCATTCTGGGATGTGATGCCTCCAGGTTTTCATATACCCAATTTTCTATACAGGAAGGATTTGATAACTTCCAAATCTGGAAAGAAAACTTAACAGCTCCTCCAAAAAAAACATAGCAGGGGTGGAACAAAAAGGATGCCAAATGCAGCCCCAGAAGAGGAGCTGCAGGGCCATGAGAAGGATGTGCCTCAGGAGCTCCTAGGAGGTAGCTGTTTTATTGAAGATGCACTGATAGAAGCATATGTTCTTCCTCACTATGGCTATGAGCATAAAAATGAGAGCTGACTCCAGTAGTCTGCTTACTCAAATTCAAACTGCTTTAAAAAAATCCCCAAACCCAAACCAAACCAAACAAAAAAAACAACCCAAAACTCAGAATGAGAAAAGTAGCATCTTCCTCTAAAGAACTGGACTACTCTTCTTAACATTTTCTGAAAACCACCCAGAACACTAAAAACTGTTGCGTTCATTCATGTTAGAAATTCTGCAAGCAGTCCACTTCAGTCTCTTCGAATTTTTATTTTTCACAAAAAAGATCGCTCTATTTATTTTCTTAAGTAGTTATTAAATTAACTTCAAATGGTGTAAAATTAAATTAATAACATAAATCTTGTTTGAAAACTGAAATTAAAACTTTTATGAGAAAATTTGAAAACATTTTGGAAAACTTAATCTGAATATGGACATGAAACAAAATCCTTAATGTACAGACTGTAAAGTCATTACCCTGTTAATGAAACAATGTTAGATTTATGCTACGTTATAAAGCAACTACTAAAGGGAGAGTTTTTTAACATTCTTGAGTGTTCCTTAGAGAAATCAAGGTGAGAAGTATTCAGCTGTAAGATGTCTGAATCAGCAGAAAAAAGGAAATTAACTGCATCTTAAGTTTCTGCATATTTTCTTCACATGGAAATAAAATATTCAGAGGAATAGTTTGTGCAATCAGAACCAAACGGTTACGACTTTCTGGTGCGTTTAAAAACCTCTTACTTTTTACACAATGTCTATGTTTAATTATGCTACTTGAAAGAATGTTTAACAGGCTCTTTTCCTGAACAGCTGTAAATGTTTCAGGTTCATTATGTCTGCAGTGCAAAGCTTCAGAGAGGCACCGATTTGTTCTACAAACCTGGGAGCATCAGTCTCCTGCTCCTGAGGAGCTGTTAGCGTTCAAAGTTGCTGAAGCCAACAGGAATGAACTGCAGAAGTAGGAGAAGCATTGTGGGGGGATCTCAGAAAGAGTAAGAATATGAACAGAAATAGGATTATTTAGGAACTTGCTGTTCATGAAATTGGGCCTTTTTGCTCTCAAGATACAGGTACAAAAATTGTAGAATTAGTACCTTGCACACTTTAACACTCACGAACAACCTTTCATATAGCTGGATCAAAAAGCCTCCAACCAAACACCAAATGAGAAACACGTTATCTACACGCATTAACAACTCTATAAGCATGTATATTTTAAGGCATTAACAATTAACCAGCTATTGAAGGTGTCATAAAAAAAGATTTTGAAAACTACCTCCTTCCCACTTAGTAATCCCACATGGGATTATTTATAAAGACTTGGTGGTGCACCACAAACTATATGCCACGTAGTAGAGATTCTGTAATCCAGCTCAAACCCAGAAGAAATACAAAGACCAGCAACCTCAAAAGATATCTAATTGGAGATGCATCTTCTGTGAAAGCTCTGCAAAATATTTAGTAGTTTACAATTCCTAAGGTTGTTGTGTACTCTTGCTTGGGTGTAGTTAGTATAAGCACCTCCATTTATGAGAATAATTGTCTCCTACAATTTAGGAAAAAACAGACTCGAAAAGTCAGCACAGTCTGAAGCAAGCTCATGCATAGGAGAAGCAAAGTAAACGGGAGTATGGGGAGCAGAAATCACAGTCTGTGCACCTCTCTAAGGTGGTGCCAATGGGTTATCCATTGGCTAACTTCCTGATTAAATTTCAAGATACGTTCATTCTCTGTAAAAAAAAAATCAAGGAACCAAAGCAACAACTATCATGCTGGCACACCCAAAGGCTGAGTGTGTCTTGGCATGCCTTACAGGTGAACAGACCTACTGGTGATACTACTTCTCGTATCACCACCACGGCCCCTGGAGACAGCCTATGTAGCTGCTAGCCACTGTGCTTTTTACCCAGAGCTATATTTGTACATACATATATTGGCTCATATAGCAGATTATTCATGTATTAAACTGGCATGATGTTTCAATTTCTTCCAACTGTTTAAATGAACTGCCAAATTTAAACTGCAGCTCACCAGAGTAACTCTCAAAATAGGTAGGAAAATCCCTTCGTGCCGTCAGCACTGAGTAACATGGCCTCGTCTAACTTACGAAAATGCATTAAGAAATAAGAATTTCCCTCTACTCTGTTTCATCAACCTAAGACTTTCAAGAAACAAGTATGCACAAAGTGCACCCACAATTTTTACAGCATTCACGTCAGAAGACAATCTGTAAACAAAGACAAAACCATATCCATTTGACGTTATCAGATTGAGTACATAGCACTCACTGATAATGGTACCATCTTTTCTGCGATAAAAGAAAATTAAGATCCTGAAGTTGAGTTGTGAAATGAACTCTAAGGTTTGAAATAATCACAAATATCCTAACATGCTTAATAGAGCCATAAGCAATTACCACAGATAGGGTACCAAAGTTCATGTCTTGATAAGTTTCCAGGTAATAGACCATGACTGCTTTATTTGTATTACCACAGAAGTGTACATCAGCAGTGGCTGGGGAACTAAACCTAATAAACAAAGCACTTAATGGAAAAAACTAAACCAGCACCTGTTTCCGTAGGACATGACAGCCGCTGGTTTGCAACACTAAGAAATCATGTAGTAAAGAACGTCACCCAGACCATCCTTTACTACCCAAAAAAAGAAAGAGTTAGCCTTGCTTTCTATTCCAGTTGTCTATTCCAGTGCATGATCAAGTCAGTCTCCTGTGTCACTGCAACATTACAGTACTTTGGAACTGAGGATATGTTTCAATTTCAAATCAAGAGGATTTTTCCTCAAGTGAAAACAAACGAGGTACTCAGGACATGCTTTTGTAAATTACTGTTTCTGCATAAACCACAAATAACATATTAAGCACCATAATTCAATTTTTCTGTCTGCCCTAGACACCAGTCACTTTTATTTATGGCACTGCATAAGAGAAGAAGCGATCTGGCAGCTGGCAATTATTTTCTTAGCTTTCCTCATCACTACAGACCCAGCAAAGCCAGAGGCCAGAGCTCAAGAATAGAGTTTAATACTTCTGGAGTTATAGGAAATTGTTTCTCCACCAAAGTCAGACGCTCAGACCAAAGTCATCTGATCTCTCGTTACTGGACTGAATTTTTTAATTTTTTTTTTTGGGGGGGGGGGGGGGGGGGGGGCA
>NW_009259798.1:2607159-2627102 GCF_000687185.1 Egretta garzetta
GGCGGGGGGGGGAAGGTGATTTTTTTAAAAAAAAATCTAGCTGTACAATACAATAGTACAACCAGTAGAGAACATGTTTTTCCTTTCTTGCTAGAATCCGGAAAGCTGATCCCTTCACACCATCTCTTTCACAAGAAAATGGAGCAGAAAGCTTGGGGGAATCAAAGTTAAATGAAGGCGGTCATAGCTGACTATTTTATGCTATGTGTTAACATAGCCATTTTTTGGCTTGCTATATTTAAATATTACAAATATTTAACAAATATTTATGCACAATGGCACACACTGATAACATGACGTTCATGAATTGAACTCAGGTACTTAATCATGTTTTATTTATGGTTCTTTTTTAGCCCCCACTGAAGCAAATTTCTATTTTGATCACAGAATGTGTTGCAAAATATTTTGATTACTGCAAATCCATCATCTGCAACTGTGGTGTTAACATTCTGAATGGAGTAGAAATAGATACAGCTTAGCTCAATAGTTTAAACTTGTATCATACCTTGTGAGGCAAAAAAATCTAGGTATGTCTGCCCTCATCACCAGCTAATATTAGTGCAGATCTACAGTTGTATTTATTAACCCACTGCTTTTTAGCTGTAAGACTACATAACATTATGATTTCTACTTATATTTTTACATTCCAGAAAAAGAGTGTTCTTTTAAATTGGCATTAAGTACAGAAAAGCTCTATATAAACACACAGAAGTTCCCATACAGTACCAAGCATTCTTAGCTTTTTTTATTTTGGGGCTTGAAGTGCTTACTTAAAGCATTAAAAAAACCCAACATAACAACAAAAACCAAAGCAACGTCATTATAAGGCCAAGTTACTATGCATTTTACCATTACATTATAATGATGAAGCAAATGAGAAGTTTGTCTTCAGACCCCTCAAACTACCTAATCACAGTACATACACTGTGAAAAATCATCTCTACTTCAGAATTTACATTGTGCATGACAGTTAATTAAGAAAAAAAAGTTTCCATTCTAAGCCAGAACAAATTAAGACCTTTTATTTAAAATGTTAAAAAGAAAATGAAAATTATTTAGAAAAAAAACTTAAGTTCTTAGAAATATGCATATGGAAACAACGTATTTTGATTTTTGAAGCACATTAAAAATACAATTCTCTTGATGTTTCCAGCAAACGTATCACCGTGACATCCAAAAAATGCACACGACTTCTGTTATTGGGATCTCCTCTTTTTTTCATCTTCCTCCCCCAACAAGTGGACGAGGAACTCTATTCCTTACAACTTGATTCTTCGCTGACTTCCCATGCAAGTGCATGAAAAAGGAGCGTCTCTACTCGCTACTCTAAGTGGATCTATATAATGATAAAAATGTCTAATGGAAGACTTTAAAACAAACCATTTGACATGACTGTCAGTGAAAAGACAAAGAGTAGACTGCCTTCTTACAAAGCCCCCTGCAGCAGCCCCTTCTCAAATAAGTAAGGTTCTGCTGAAGGTTTTGGTTTTGTTTTTACTCTCTTGCCAGCAAGGATATGAAAGCATATGCAAGATACATAGCAATTCTTTAAAGTCTTGTTTGAAAACCAGAATGTTTGGAAATACTCCTCTCCATAAATTCTACATAAAAACAAAGCACAAATGACCCAGAAAGAAATAGGGAAGAAGGAGCTACAGTCTCATGTTGCCACACTTGGATAAAGTTGTCTTAAAAATTAAATAAATGAATAAAAATTGCTGATTAAATGTTGTTAACTGCCACATGATTTACATCTAAATTTGCAAATTACCCATGAGTCACACAAATAGTATTAGGCTAGTCAGAGGGTTTTTTCCCCAGTTCCAACCAATTTCACCAATACTAATATGGAAAATACAAATAATGTTATAAATGTATTGCCATTATACGTTGTGAACCTCATATAAGCACTTCAGAGCTCCGATCTTGCCACATTCCTCAACAGAAGTAAAAAAAAAAAAAATCTGTGTATTTTCCAAAATTGCTATACACTACAAGACAATATGATTTTCCCAGTTTTCGAGTGCAAAATTAGCACAGAACAGTAAAATGTCAGTTCCACTGTCAGAAGACACAAGCAAAAGCCTGATCTTTGTTACCAAACTAGTTGCTCCCCTTTCCATTGACTGGTTTCACATCTCTCTTCCTCTAAAAATGCTTACACAGAAAATGTATCATGGATCAGCTGATACGCAGTTATTTGTGAGCTCTTGGTAACTTGTCCCTGGAGTTTTTATTCTCAGATTCTGTTTGGTGATCTCAATCCATCTTACACATATGCTCATGTTTTTGTGCTGTTTATCACACAGTATGTCTTGGAAGTCCAGGAAAAACCAAAATTAAATGAAAACACGCATGATATACAAAGTTACGTTTTGTATTTTGATTGCTTTTTTAAAACAGAATTTCTCTGCAATATAAGTTTTAACAGTAATCCCATTCTTACACTAGGTATATAGGTTACAATGTTGAGTGGACAATGTTAAGAAAAGAGTCTTAAAAAAACCTTAAATGAGTTTTATCAGTTAAATATAATGCAAGCATCACAATTGTAAGAGCGAAACAATCTTTTTGTTGCACTATTAACTTGCTCTTTCATAGGAAGGTTTCAGATATTATATAGTGACGCTTGCAGCCAAAACAATTTAGAATTGACATGTTGATCAAGGGAAAGCAAACTGTTTCCCAAGTCCTCCCTTTCCAGCCCATCATGTTTTAAAAACAGATGTACTGTTTACTATGCACAGAAGTGGCCTCATGATAGAATGAAAATATCACTTATTCTTTATAACAATGCATTTTTAGATATAAAGCATGCAAGACCAGGGAAGGTTTTGGCTAGAGCTGTAAATCTGTCTAATCGTTAAATCATTACATCCTTACCAGCTGCACTTCTCCAAAAGCCCCTCTTCCAATCACCTTAACAACATCATAGTCTTCAGCTTTCATTTGTAAAGCTCGGATTTTTTCCACAATCTTCTCATCTAAAACAAATCAAATAAAAGTTGGGATAATGCATGTATTAACAGAATACAAGAATTTTCTCTAACGTTTTTCATTTTGAGTCAAAATAAGCTATTTTTATTTAACTGTTTAGAGCCTTCTTGGTAGTTCTTGAAATCTGCAGTCACTATTAATAGCCATTTTCATGATTGTTTGGAACCCACATACCTTTAACTGAAATGTGTTTTGGATTTTGCTGACTCTCATTTCACACCCCTAATAATCATTCACAAGCTTACAGGAAGATGCTGGTAACAAAAAGAACCAGAGATGCCTATCTTGAATTTTCAGACAATTATTCATTGCCACCTGCTGTGCTGTCAGGATCCACTGGCACTCTGTTGATAATGCAGGAGTGTGAAGTACCCGGCACGCACAAAAGCACTGCAGGTGCATCCTGCTCCTACACACCTGGAATGTTCAACAGCAGTCAAACGTGAGGAATATAACACCTTCATGTGCAACTTCAGATCATGTAAGGGTATGACTTCAGATCCACTCATTCATTCCATATGAAATATTAATTCAAGTTTACGTGTGTTTATGTAACTGCTGGCCATCTCAAAAGTGCTTTTCAGTGTTCACCACGTGTAGCTCTACAATTTTTCAAATTAGGTCTACAATGCTCTGTTCAAGTACCCTCTGGTGCAATATTCTGCAGAGAAGCTCTGTCTTTCAGTATTTTTCTTGTTAGCAATTGTGGGAATCTGTGAGGGAAACCATTGAAATTCTGACAAATTCTAAAAACATGCGAGGTCGTAGTCTCTTTAATTCTATTTATTACAAGGACAAAAGATAATGGGAGCAATGAATGGAATCCATAATACTGGAGGTAATCTTTCTTAAGCGTGAGAAGCTTTGACACTGCCCCCACACACACCGAGAGGAAGAACAAAATAAAGCGAAACAGGTTGGCTGGAACAAGACCTCTGCCAAAGCAGAGCATGAAATTGTATGAAGAGCTGTGGAGGTTTATCTGCAGAGAGGAGCACAGGTGTATATTGCGAGATTCCTGTTTAGGGTCAAAGACTGTGGAATTTGATCCCAAGAAAGGCATTAAAGGGGATCTCAGATCTGAATACAGGAAAAAATAAAAGGAGCAGAGGTACAGTTAATTCAGTATGACATTAAAGATGACATTGTCAGCAGGGAGTTAATGATAACGAACATCTAGTAAATAGTTTAACCATTCCTACATATTCATGAAGAGCGACCTGGCAGGCTACAAGCAATCCAGGAGATGTCTGACCCAAGTGAGCAACAAACCCAATCAGGGAGGCACTCTGATACTCACAAACAAGAAAAAACTGGCCAAGGATGACAAAGTCTGTAGCAGCCTTGCCTGAAAAAAAACCAGTGAGATGGTGGAATTTAAGACCCTGAGGGAACTGAGGAAAGAAAATAGCAGACCTTGGACTTAAGGAGAACAGACTACAGCTTGTTCAGGGAACTCATAGGCAGGATCCTGTGGGAAGCTGCTGTGGAGGGTAGAAGAGTGGGTTGATCTTTAAAGATTACATGTTCATAGCACAAGAACAGTCTGTTCTAGTTAGCTAGAAATCGAGCAGGCATGGCAGAGAGCCAGTCTGGCTGAACGGGCAACCTCTGCCTCAGCTCAAGCTCAAAAAGCGAAGGTTTGGAACATGGAAGCTGGGATGGGCTACCCAGCAGGCATTTCCCAAGCATGCAAGGATGGAATTGGGAAAGCCAAGCTCAGCTGGAGTTGACTCTAGCCAGGGTTATGAAGGGAAACAAGAGCCGTTATAAATGCAGTGGCAATAAAAGAAAGAATGAGGCAAATGTGGGCCTGCTGCTCTCAGTGGCATAGGGGATCTAGTGACAAAGGACATGGAGAAGATCAAGGTACTTTGTGCCTTTTCTGCCTCAGACTTCACCGGCAAGCTCTGCTTGCAGGCCTCCCAGCTCCCTGAAGGGGTGTGGGGCAGTGAAGTATCACAGTAGAGGAAGTCGAAGACCAATAAAGCAAACTTGACATGCACCGGGCCATGAGATGACACAGGATGCACCTAAGCATGGAGGAAGGAGCAACTCAACACCATTACCAGGCTGTTCTCTATCACCTCTGAAAGGTCATAGCAACTTGGGGAGGCTCCTGATGACTGGTGAAGGGCAAACGTCACGTCTGTGTTCTAGAAGGGCAACAAAGAGTATCCAGAAAGCTACAGGTTGGAACAGCAGCCTAACCTCACTGCCCATGATGATCATGGAGCAAATCCTTCTGGAATTCACTTCCAAGCACTTGATGGACAAGAAAGCCAGAATGGATCTAAAAAGGACAAACTCTTTCATTAACCTGATTGCTTTCCATGAGGAGATGTCTGTCTTGCTGGACAAGGGGAGAGCAGTACACATTTCCCTTCCTTGAGTGTAGCATGACTTTCAACACAGCATCTCAAAGTATCTTTGTAGCCAAACCAGGCCAGGAGAACATGGATTGCACAGAGAAATAACAAGGTGGGTGTAAAACTTGCTGAAGTCATGGTCGGTGGTTCAAAGTTGATACACTGGAGGGGAAGGCTGCTCCTAAGAGGGACCCACACAAGATGAGTAATTGAGCTGACAGGAACCTCACAAAGTTCAAAGGCAAAGGCATAGTCCTGTACATGGAAAGGAACAACACCACGCAACAGTGCGGGATGGCACTCACCAGCTAGAAGGCACCTTGAGAAAGAGGACGTGTGAGCCCTGGTGGACAACAAGATGAACAAAGAGGAACGAGCAGCAAGCCTTTGCACCAACTGCATACGAGGTTACGTTGGTAAACATATAGCCAGCAGGTTGAGGGAAGTGATTTTTCCCCTCTGTCACTTGTGAGACCACACCTGGAACACTATGCCTAGTTTTGGGCTCCTCACTGCAAGAAAATATCAAAACATTGCCTAGCTTAATGGAAGGCCACCAAGATACTTAGAGGGTGGGACCACACGAACTCATAGAGAAGGTGAGAGAATTGGAATTGTGCAGCTTAAGGAAGTCTAAATGGTTGGCCTCAACAGAAGTTGAAAGGAGGTTTCACTTTTCAGAGATACAAAGTGAAAGGACAAGAGGCAACAGGCAGGCTGGAACATCGGAAATCCTACTTAGTAGGAAAAGAATCCATAGGATTGGGAAATGGAGCAGACTGTCCAGGGGAGCTGCAAAACCTCTATCTTTGGAAGTTTTTAGAATTCAACTGCACAAGCACCTGAACAACCTGATCTCACATCAAAATTGGTCTGACTTTGAGCAGAGAGTTGGACCAGTTGACCTCCAGAGGTCCTTCCTAACCTGTGGAACATGAAAGTGCAACTAAAACTTTCTTATGAAGAAATAATTAGGTGTGAGGGGGAAGGGGAGAGATTTAAAGGGAAAAAAAAAAAGTTAAGAATAATCAGGAAAAAGTGTCTGCTAGTAAAGTCATAAGGACAGAGGCAGTTAAAACCTCAGAAGTATACAGATCTGCTACATTCAGTGCACCAATAAGACTGTGAAGCAATCCAGAGTGTGAACAGGAAAAGGAGCTGAGAGAATGCTGAGGCTATTTTCTACACTGAATCATGAAACTTAAGACAGGAAGCATGGGACAGCAACAGCGCTTCACCCATAACAAGTTTATTATTTTGTTCATGATGTGAACTAATCTTGCAATTTAAGAAAAGGAGACTGTGCTTGGAAACTTACTTAATTGCAAATCAGAAGCTTTGGCACAGGACAAGAAGGACAAATGCAAATTCACAGGAAGCAGCAAATTTCAGTATCAGCAAATTTCAAGTCAGAGAGAATGTGGAATTACATGCTTGAACACAATGTTACATCTCACAAGGGAGGGGAAATCACATGAATCTATTTTTCAAATGTTTCTGAGATGTTTCAAACGTTTTCAGATGTGTGAGATGAGATGGCAGGGATTTAAACATGTTGAAAGACTAGGGTGTAGTTTTACATAACTCACAGGAATACTTTTGTGTTATAATAGAGAACTGATAAACAACTTCAGTACAGCTCCAGTGAAACTGTTTAAGCATTAAACACTGCAGTTAAGCAATGAAAAACGCAACACTACATGAAGTAAGCAAATGAGATACGAACTGAGGAGTTACCAGTTTTATCATCCCTGTGAAATGCTGAGGATGGAGAAGTCCTACTTGCTCTACTAAAAGATTTAATAATCTTAGTTAAAAATAATCATCATCATCTAGGGATGAAGGTGGTATGGGGATATCAGTTATAAGATGGATTGTCTATTTCATCATAAAATTTAACAGATATGGAACAGATAAACAAAGCATGGAACTAACCCAGAACGAAAACCGGGCTGCAATTAGACAAGCTCGGAGAAACCTTAAAGCAATGTTGTAATTGCAACATGCTGGATCATATGATTTAGTTCATGTATCACGTAACATGATCTTATTCAAGGTGCAGGAGATCTTTCCAACACTATCCTTTTACTAGCAGACTGAATTTTCAGAAGGTTTCACGCAGATGAGTTTGTACATTTGCAGTATCTTTACATACAGATACCACAGACTCTATCTTGGAGCCTCATGAATTTGCAATAGCACAAAGCCCAGCAAAAGAAAAATGTCACATTTAAAGGAAGACATTAGATGGACTGCCCAGCCCCAGAATACAATGGAATCTTATAAAAATATTGTGACATTTGAATAAAAGTCTTAAAATGTGAGAATCTCATCACCTGTGACTCAGGTTTCTTCTTTAACACAGGAAGGACCAGGAATGCTGGATAGCAAGAGTGTTTAAAGACAGCTTTTGATTTACTACTTGAAAATGGCACTATAACCTTTAAACAAATTAAGCTTCAGTTTCTGAAAGGGCAGAGTGTTTGGATCAGTCACTGACAGCTGGCAGCAAGAATGTGGCTGAAGGTTGCTAGTGCTTGTGAAAATGGAATAAATACCTGACTAGAAGAGTAAAGGGGAGTGGGGAGGAGGAGAAAACCAAGTTTTCCTGCTCTTTAAGAAAAAGGAAAAAAAAAAGCCCATATCCAGGTTATTTTCTTAAAAGTTAAAAAGGATGTGTATCAGGCAGTTCTGGGATGTGTATATGAGAGGAATAAAAATGCAAGGGAGTGCAATTTTATCCCCACAGACCAGACACAGTCAGTCAATGAGTGCTGCTATGGAGTACATTAAGTCAAAAGTTGCTGCCCTAGGCAAAAGTCTAGCCAGACTTTAAACTGAAGTACAGCCAGGAAGTGCTGCAATCCCACACCCGCCCAAAAACAAACAAAAAGCACAACAGAAGGACTAAAGGAGTGCATACATAACATCTGGTCAAAGGTGTGTGAGGAACAAGAAGCTGCTGGAGACCTTGCAGAAGCAGCAGCCACTAGAAGGCACAGCTTCAGACAGGCTAGCGTTTCCTGCTCCAGAGAAAAGAAAAGGGGGCACAAGAAGTATTTTGTCTTGCCTAGTCAAAAGGAGTGGAAGATAAAGAAACAGAAAGCAGCAGTCCTCTGACTTGCAGAGGACACATCCCTGACCTAGTCAAAGTAAGCCTGATGGCAAAACTGAATTGCTTTTATCTACCAAGTACCCAAATGGAAAAGCGGTTAATAACACTGACATATAACTTATTTATACGTGTAAGACGTTCTGTCTTAAAAACTGTGGCTCTAATTAATGCTCTGCTTGGGAGATGTTGCTTATTTGATACCTCTCCCATCGCTAGTCTTACCAGAACGATTATCATGACAAATGGAACTGGAGGCCAGCCAGCTGAGGTGACTGCAAAGACCGGGCAAGGAGCAGCTTAAAGAAACCAACAGAAAACCAGAGGTGCAATTAGCTCATTAACTCAATGTAAGATCTACAGTGCACTAAATTTCTAAGATTCTTCTTGGCATCTGACATTTCATCTGTGCCACTGACAGGAAGCATGGAGGACAGAGAATTACGGTCATGACAGGCATCAACACCAACACCAGATAACACGTTTCTGTTGGTAACTGCATGGCTCGCATATGATTCAGCAACTTCAAGTGACATAACAAAACATAAGGGAAGGAAGCAGAATTGTTAATTTTGCAAGAAGTTCATCTTAACAGATAAATTTTCTAAGCAAGCAGTGTCTGCTTGGAGAGGAAAATGGCAAAAACAAGTTTCCAGGAAGTTTAGTCAGGGGGTTAAACAAAGCTACTGCACAAGTAATACACCTGTACTACAAGTTCTTTCTACTGTAAATATGTCCATTGCCATTACACTCTAGAAATTTACCAACCTCCAAAACACGAGCAAATCTTTTTAACAATAGAGGTTTCCAATTTTTGAGTGATACTGGGTAATGCATAGGAAGTCACTGATCTGTTTAGGGATTCAAGGCTTCTGGATTGTACCAGGCCTGCTGATAAAGCACATTCCCTGTACTGCTGTTTGGACTTCCTCAAAATCCATTCTTCATGCCCTTCTATTCCTGATAAGATTATAAATGATTAAATATTTTTAACTGTGGCTTAAAACTGTTGCTTAATTATTTAACTTTCAGCTGCTTTAACGTCTGGGAGCAAACAGGCTATGTAGTACCTGCATGGGAGACCACCAAAAAAGGCACAATCCACTAGGAAAATCTCAGATGGCAGAAAAAGTGACTTGGAAGAATTTGCTTAACCTGCTGTCATAGCCTGGATAACAGAAGAGGAAAAGAAAGGGCCAAGAAAGATCTGTTACACCAAGCCCATGCCGGAAAGCTCAAGCTTCTTTTCCAAAATAAGCAAGCTAGTTTTTGCTCTTAGAGGACTATGAGATTCCTCTCATTGTTTTGGGAACTAAGGATTACGTTATGCTTTCCTGTCCCGTGAATACTCAAAAAAGCAGCAATTTAATTAGAATTCTAGCAGTTGATTAAAGCAATACAGAAGTCTGAAAAGGAATGGTTGTACTTTTATACGAGACACCCGCATGCCTCTTATGATAAATACATGCTCTACTTTGGTTCAGTGGCTTGGAGAAAGATAAGAAATCAGAATAGTAAGGGAAAGCAGACAATGAAAAAATTTCCAGCATATTAAACAAGAGGCTGCTTCTGCAAAACAGTCACAGAAACAGGATATACCAAACTCCTATAATATAGTCAATTAATAAATTGTGGCTTTGTGAAACCAGTTAAAACATCTCAGCTTGAACTACGGGTTGAGCGGAATAGCAATTAATGTCTCCGCTGAGATGCAAACTATTTCATTTTTAAATTAAAATAGGCTATTAATAAAACACTAACCTGATTAGTAATGTAGGTCTGAAGTAGGGTGTATTCAAACCCCCGGGAATATGGCAGGAAAAAAAAATTTCCTTCTCAAAGTGTTATTGTGGAAGAATTAAGTGATTAAATTGACTGGAAGTGTGATGATTATTGCAGTGTTCTCCACAATTTTTGAAGATTTGTGTAATACGGGTTAAACCAATCGTAAGCAACGACCCCACCTCAGCTGCTCCTCTGTGCACTACAGAGTGCCAACTCACAAGATGGCCCTGCCACCTCTCCGCGGTTGCCTCAGGAAGCCTTGAGGAGGGATGCAGGCTCCAGGCCTCTGGCACAAACCGCTCATCAGTGTCTGTCAGAACTTTTAGACAATAATTCTCATCCAGGCATTTGCTACAGCTCTTCAGATGCCAAGAAAAATCAGAAGAGACAAGAACTCGCTGTTCCCTAACCTAAGAGAGCAACAACTTACTGTTCCATAAATTCTTAATACTATTCCCAGCTCTTCTTCCAAGTCAACGGTAGCGAAAGGCTTCAGCAAGCACGTGTACACTCCTCCTTTCCACTGATACTTGCTACCCTCAGGACAGCTTCCAAAAAGACATGAGCTCTGGGTTCAGCCACTTTAAATCACATAAAATGGCAATGCCAATTAAGAACCCAATTGTCCTCTTGTTTTTTCCTGCACTCGCGCAGCTCCCTTTGTGCTGGCACAAATGTAAGTGAAGCAATATGAAAAACAGAAACTGGTCTTTGCTTTTCTTTTGTCTGACTAATTGTAACAAAAAGAAACAAACCACCCACCCACCCTAATCTTTGCATTAATTCTGCTCAGTTCCCCCATCTGGTTGATAACAAGCCACACAAATGCGTGTGCTGCAAAGGACTTTGAAACAAATCGCTGTGGCAGGACTAATTCTTTCAGTTGCAATGACAAAATATTACCAGCTTCAAACGTTTACAAAATTCTCATTTCAGAAGTATTTTTTTTAAAAAATGTAAATCACAAAAGATACGCAGCACTATTTTTCATACTCTCCCAGGCAGTACATAAACAGGAGAGAAGTTACATGGGTGATTCTTAAAAGAGATGCACGGGTTCACCATGTGTGAGCAAAAATAAGTCAGCTCTTACATGTTTTTTTTGAAGTTCAACAGGTAAGGATGAAATGCACCCTTGAAAACTTGTAATTAACTGCTGTGAATTTTTTTGTAATACATCTCAGAATTTTCTTTAACTAGTATCTGGTTATTTCAACTGTAAACTGTTAGCTGATTTTTAAAAAAGGGCAGTAATAAAATTGTGGACCAAAGTATATTTTTGGGTTTCTGCTATTGCTGGTAACCTGCAGGCTACATCAGATACTTAATAATATTTACTACAACAATGGGAGAGAAGCTGGAGTAGGAGAAGGAGCAACAGCCTTCAGAAAAGGGAAGACAGACAGCAAGAATGTTCAGGGGCTGCAGAAAAAAACCAAAACAAACCAAATCTGTTCCCAAGGTTAAATTGCTTTCCCATAGTTGCTGTTCTTAATAGCCAGATACCAGAAGATACTGGTCTTCTGATTAGGAAAAGTTTCTAATTTTGTCCTACTGCAAAAATAGTACTGTAATGTAAAGGCGAATCTGAACAGCACATAAAAGTTACTGATACTGTCATTTACGTCATTTTCATATTTGCTGTAGATAAGGCTCTTCCCTCACATCACACTTACAATGCACAGTTGCAAGTAGCAAAACTACTTAAAATGCTGTTCCTGACCCTGTCTTTCATAAATATCTGCGTGAATTCCTTTGAACTCTAACTGAGAAAACCCCCAAGGTACAACTCTCCTTCCTAATCTGCTGTTTCTTATTTATTCTGTTTTCAGTGACTTCTCCAGATGAGCCTTTAGTGGCAACGGTAAAGCTGTATGTCCAGCTACGGGGCTCAGCTAAACCTCATGGAGAAGCACTGAATTCCAAACATAAGAACTCACTGCAAATGACTACACCAGCCACCATTTAAGTGAGGAGCATGAGGAGTCGAAGGAGACTTGTCAAAGGAGTCCCAGAGCAATGGAGGGCAGACACACATAGCTCTTACCAGTAAAGAACCAAAAGAGGAGTGGCTGATAAGACTGCATCCACAGTAACCTTGACAGAGGTAATTGAAAAGTTTTTTTTTTAAAAATACAATCTCAAAATAAGCTTGCTACAAAACACAGTTGTTCCAAGAAGGCTTACTCAACATTTTAAAGCAAATAATCCACTATTTTTACAAGAAAAAAAAAATGTTTATATACATGGATAGAAAACACTTTAAAAAGACAAAGTACAGCTACTCTGATGTAACAATCTTACATTTTCACATGCACAATAAACTCCAAGATCCTTTCAACAATTAATTTGGTGAGAATCACAAACATTTACACAAAGGTTCAAAAATGCACCGACAGATTTTAAGGTACAATAATTTAGTTTTAAAAATCAACGGAAGGCTTCTCTGTTAGACTAAATAAGACTGTATATACAATGTTGACATTTTGAGTAATTCATTCTTAGAGAATAATAACTCGGATATGCTCTGCAAATTATGTCACAGTGCATATTTAAGATAAAAAAATAACATAAAAGGGTTTTTCCAACTGTAGTTGGAAAAATTACAGTCTACAGCTGGTATTTTCCAACATATTTTCAGCAATACAATGACTCCCCAAAATGAAACCTCTCTGTAAATAAATGGTCCTCCAAAGCCTTCTGAATATCGATGCTCAGAGTTATAAAAATCAGTAAAATGAAAATCAGCAATGCATTTCTGACCACTCAGCTTCCTATGACTGAGATCACAACAATGTCATTGTCTAAGGGCCACTTGCAACTTACATCTATTTAAGAAATTATCAATGTTCTTGTTCTTCCTCAGCGCTGGATAATCCAGATCAAGGACCAAAGAATTCAAGCCATCCTGAAAATAAATAAAAATAAGTTAACAGAGTTCTAAAACCATAATTAACAACTTTCTTAAAACTACTACACTAAGACTGAGTATATATTATTCAAGCATGCATTACATTCCTAGTAGGCAAATCAAACAAGCTCTCAAGTATGTTTATAAACCAGTCACTGC
The DNA here is from genome assembly GCF_000687185.1 of Egretta garzetta. Taxonomy (NCBI): domain Eukaryota; kingdom Metazoa; phylum Chordata; class Aves; order Pelecaniformes; family Ardeidae; genus Egretta; species Egretta garzetta. The sequence continues at coordinate 2,620,493 of NW_009259798.1, forward strand.
TAAGGAGCTAACACACTGACTGGCTCCAAGTTGGTCTATAAACAGTACAGATACATTACCACTGATTAGTGGCACTGGGACTTAAACTGGAGTAGTAGTTTTAATCTTAACCAGTAAGTAATCCTACTCATTAAACACTGATTTAAGATACTCAATCCATTCTTATTTCCATTACACTTTTCCTGCATATTTAAAAACCTTTACATTTGTATTATCCATATTATTGCTTTGGTAACATTCTTTCTACATTTTCATTCTGGATATTCAAAACCAACTGCATATTTTTGTTCTTGGAAGCAAGACATGACCTACACTTAAGATGACAATTCACGACATAATTCAAGCTCACAAGACTAGATTACTTTTTCTAAGTGACTCAACAGAAGACAGGCCAGAATGCTGCATGCCATTCGGCTACCAATTATCAATTCCTCCATAGATAACAATTAAGATGTCTTAAAATGGCAAGGGATGACATCACCAAAATCTAAACTAAAAAGAGTATTTTAAATGTTTAAATGTTACAAGATTTAACCCAATTCCACCTTTCAGCAACCTAGAAAAACTTAAAAAATTACTCTTCAAAACACAGCCCTTTCTAGTTTCATAAGGACAAACAAAATCAAAAACTAGTTTCAGATACTAAGAAGAGCCAGAGGCTCTGTTTCTACTCCACATCTCCAGTGTTCTGCCTGAACTGGTAGTTTTGTTCATTGCTCTAAGAACAAAATCCTGAGATTGTTTCTTCAGGTTTTTGAGCCTTGACAGGGCATCACAGAGATTTAAGTCAGAGACCAGACCATGTTTATTAATAGGCAGCCAACAGAATTCGACACCTTTTCAGTCTTCTTAATAACTGAGGCTATAGCTAAAAACCTGCTGATTTTTTTTTAATTAATGTATCTGAGAAGGGGTCATTTCTGTTGCAAATCTCACTAAAATTATTATACTAATTCTAATAACGTATCTACGTGGATAGAGTTAAAGGCAAAGCCCAAGATTATTAAACACATTTTGAATGCCAGACTGTTCTAAATATGCACATACACAAATAAGGCTACCTCATCTGTAGAGATGGCGCTTTTCACCACAAGAAACATTAGTGATTAAGCATATTTTCAAAACTAAGAGATTCAATTGCTTTTTTTTTTTTTTTTTTTTTTTTTTACACCTCCTAACAACTGAAAGTGTCTTGGGAAATATCAGTAGGAGTCATTAGGCCATCTGGAAAACAGGACTTGCTCAAGAAATGCCCATTCAAAGGCATTCTTGACAGGCTAGAGAAGTAGACAGAGAAGAATATGACAAAGTACAACAAGGGGAAATGCCAAGTCCTGCATCTGGGGAGGAAAAACTGCAGCCACATTTGTGTGATTTCCGACACAGCTGATTTCCTCTCTACTAAAAGCCACAGAATACAAGCTTGCCTTACTATTCATTTTAAATTGATAGGGAAACATCATTAGCATCTCACCAGGATCATCTGTTACAAGGATTACTTTTATTATATTTTACGTAACTACTACAAAACATCAGAGACTCACAGATGCATTAAAACATTGCATAAACCATAAAACTTCAAAAAAGGTATAAACTCAAATGGGTCCATCTGGACAAGCAGGAAATCAAGCAAAGGCAGCAGGAGGCCTGCATGGATGAGTAAGGAGCTCCTCACTGAACTGAGGCATGAAAAGGAAGTGCACAAGAGGTGGAAGAAGGGAGCAAGTCACCCAGGAGGAGGACAACTGCTGTCTGATTGGCAGGGGTAGGGGTTGGGAAAGCCAGGGCTGACCTGGAGGTAAATCTGGTGAAGGATGTGAAGGGTATAAAGAAAGGGTTCTACAAGTAAATAAGCAGCAAAAGGAAGACTAGGGAATGTGGGCCTGTTGCTGAATAGGGCAGGGGAGCTGGTGACAAAGGAGATGCAAAAGGCCAAGGCACTCAATGCCTTCTTTGCCTCAGTCTTTACGGGTAAGGCCAGCCTTCGGGAATGCCAGGCACCTCAGACAAGAGAAAAAATTTGGTGCTAGGAAAACTTACACTTGGTGGAGGAGGACCAGGTTCCAGGACTGGGAACACTTAAACTGGACATAGGGAAGTCCATGGGCCCTGATGGGATGCACCCACAAGTGCTGAGGGAGCTGGCTGATGTCACTGAGAGGCCACTCTCAATCTTTGACATATAATAGAAACAGGGAGAGGTTCCTGAAGACTGAAAAGAGCAAACATCACTCCTGTCTTCAAAAAGGGCACAAAGGAAGATTCAGAGAACTGCAGGTGGGTCAGCCTCACCTTGATCCCTGGGAAGGTGATGGAGAAAATGCTCCTGAAAATCAGTTCCAAACACACAAAGGACAAGAAGGGAACTGGGAGCAGTCAGCATGGATTTAAAACAGCACTGTTGTGCTTGACAAGCTGATAGCCTTCTGTGATGAGGTGACAAGAGTGGTGAACAAGGAGATGCTGGTAAGACTTTTGATACTGTCTTCCATAACATCCTCATATACAAGCTGACAAAGTATGGCATAGACAAATGGAATGGATTAAAAACTGTCTGAAAGACTAAGCCCTTTGTGATCAGTGGCACAAAGTCCAGTTGGAGGCCAGTCACTAGTAGTGCACCCCAGCAGTGAACACTGGGGCCAGTACTGTTTTAACATCTTCATTAGCTTTGTTACACCTGCTGCACCCTGCAGACAATACAAAACTGGGGGGAGCGGCTGACACACCAGAGGATTGTGCTGCTATTCAAAGGGACCTTGACAGGCTGGAGAACTGGACAGAGAGGAATATCACAAAGTTCAACAAGGGGAAATCCCAAGTCCTACATCTGAGGAGGAAAAACTCCAGGCACCAGGTACTGACTGGGGCCTGACAAGCTGCAAAGGACCTGGGGGGCGTGGTAGACAACAAGGTGACCATGACCCAGCAATGCACCCTCACAGGAAAAAAAGGCCAACAACATCCTGGGCTGCATTAGGGAAGGCACTGTCGGCAGGTAAATGGAGGTGATCCTTCCTCTCTCCTCAGCACTGGTGAGGCCACACCTGGACTGCAGTGTCCACACCTGGGCTCCCCAAACCAAGAAAGGCTGGGACCTACTGGAACGAGTCCAGCAACGGGACATGAAGATTAAGGCACTGGAGCATTTCTCATAAGAGAAAAGGCTGAGAGAGCTGGGACTCTTCAGTCTGGAGAAGACTCAGGGGCAGGAGATCTCATCAATGTGTGCCTAATGGGAGGGAATGAAGAAAAGGTAGTGCTCACTGACAGAACAAGAGACAATGGGCACAAGGTAAACTGCATGAAATTCCATCTGAATACAACACTTTTTTCCTGTGAGGGTGGTCAAGCACTGGAACAGATTGCCTAGAGAGGTTGTGGAGTCTGCATCAGTGGAGATATTAAAACCTGACTGGATGTGCGTGGTCCTGGGCAACCTACTCTAGCTGACCTTGCACTGAGCAGGGGGTTGGACTAGATGATCTCAAAGAGGTCCCTGCCAACCTCCACCATTCTGTGATGTAACACCTAAAATATTTGCACTGACACAGAGAAAAGGTGGAATTTTACTCTTGAATCTACGTAACATGAACTGTGTCATGAAGGTCTTATACATCATGTTTTAGAACTTCCTTACAAAACCAAACATAAAACAGTGTTAAGCAAAAAGGGAAGTCAATAAAGGAGACACAGTATCAATTGTTAGTTACTTCAGGAACAATATTTATAGGCATTATTTCAGCCTTGACCATGACTGTTCCTGCAAGACCCATTAAGGATAAAGGAGTGATGCACTAGGACATCATACTCATCTTTCAGAGGAACAGAAGACTTAGTACCTATTCTTAAATTTGATGACATTTTTACAAAAGATATAATAAAACTAAACCAAAGTAACAAAGTTGTTAACTACTTATAGATTAGTCACTGCATGAGCTGCACAGGAACTGCCCAATAACCTGGACAAATCCAATGGAAAGTACTCTTGACTTAGAAGTGACTTCCTGCAAAACAACTTAATAGCATTTGTAATACCAAACTCTTTATTTAGCAAACACTGCCTTCCAAAAAAGGATCTCTCATTCTGTAGGAGACTGTGTCAGCAGAAATACAGGTCTTCACCTTGCAACGTGTAGAAAAGGACCATTCTGAATGCCCTGATGAAGAACAGTGGGCCATCTTTTATGATTTTACCTAGCAGAATGAAGACTCAATTCCAATTTGCTGGTAGTCTACATACAACACCTAACTCCAACATCTAATAGGACCTGAAGCTACACTTTCATTAATATATTTGCAATGTAACTGCATTAATATATGACTGCAGTTTATGGTATAAATTTACAGTATCAGAGTCTTTCTTACTCTTTAGAATCCCTTAATGCAATTAGAGTTTCACAATTGGTCCTGGGCGTATTTTTTCCTGATGAATTACAGTTCTCGTTTCTACTGCAGAATCAAAAAAATAAAAACTAGCTCTCTAGACCTCTGAGCATCTTCTTACTCTATTTCTCTCTTCACAGTCCAATACCTTAGTTATCACTCCTCTTACATTCTTCTTTCCTTGCTGTTGAAACAGTATTTTAATGATCACTAACAACTGGGTAGACACTTTAAGGGAAATATAAAAGCACTATGTGCTAACACAAATCAATGAGCCATATTTTTGTTCTTGATATTTTTGGGGAGGAGAGAGGTGAGGTCACCTGGTATTTTAATGCTTTTAGTGCAAAGATATTTTAGAGGTTGACCAAATAAAACATTTATAGTGTTTTCTACTTACATCCTATGCACAAAGTCAGGGGAAAGAATAGTTATAATCCCCAACAGCAATTTTAGTAAAGTTGGGTTACAAGATCCAAAACAACTGTAACTTACAATTTAAACTGAGCTGTATGTTAGCATTTCAGATGTCACTGTTTTTTCACCTGTGTCATTCTGATTCCACAGCCTTTTTGTAGGCTATAAAAACTGAGAACCATATTTGCAGCTAATTTTTTATTAGTTCTTTCTAACTCCTTTTCATGGACTTCTGGCAACAATTTTCAAAAGTAGCTATTAATGGACAGAAGTTTGAGAGCAGTGCAGCTGCCTATTCTTAACCATTTGGAAGTGTCCTAACTCTTGAGGACAGTCGGCTACAGTTGGTGTCTAAGAGAGGCGATCATTATCAGCATCTCGATGAATACAAAGAGTGTCTTTTTTTTTTTTTAATCCCTGTGAACAAACCTGATCATCAGTCTTTTACAGACAAGATTTTAAGCTCTTGAACATAATTTTAAGGTAAGGGATTTCAAGTTCATATCAACATGTAGTTTATGAAAGACTCGTCTTGCACATTAGCATTTTGTCAAAAGGCGTTTCCTTAAAGCTTTACATTTTGATTAAAAGGCCTAGTTTACATTACTTAACATGAAAATTGCACTACAATTAAGAAGTTGGGTCAGAAGATTACACAGTAAAACAGACCGTTCAAACTGAAGAGAAGTAATCCAGGAAATGACATCTCCTCTGTCTAGGCCTCACAGATAAGTCACTTCAACCAGGAAATATGTTATTAAAGTGATTTCACTGTTCGCTTCCTCTTTCTGCTATTACAAAAGGCTCAGAAGCTAACAGGCCAAAAATAGCAGCTTCTGAACAAATGCACCGTTGGCAAAGACAGCTCTGCCTCCATTAAAAGCCTTTTGCTCACAGCAAGCTTGCTAAAACATTCTCCACAGATTGTTTTCCATGAGAAAAGTCCAAACTAGACACACCAAGAGAAGAGTTCCTGGCCACTCTGGCAGCAGCGACCACCTCTGGTAACATGGAGCATGGCTTCCCCAGCAAGTAGTTTACACTGTAACAGAACTGAATAAACCAAAGAAAAAAACAGGCAAGAAAGGTTCAGGAGATAGGGGAACTAAATGTTTATGGTTTTCTCTCTGACAAAAGGGGAAATAATGGTAGCTTCTAAATAAGCAGCTCAACACAAATGTTTATGGTTTTCTCTCTGACAAAAGGGGCAGTAATAGGGAAAAATAATGGTAGCTTCTAAATAAGCAGCTCAACATTAATTCCAGGTAATCCCACTGAGGCCCTCACCATATTAAACCATGCTGTGCTGATACAGATTTCCGAAATTAAAATAGCTATTTGAACCTGTCTAACATTGATATGTACATGTAAGCTCCACAGGATGTCACAGCAGCTTTCGCTACTTTGATTTATTCCTCACTTTCATGATGATGAGAGATAACTTTTAGTAAAACTCAAGACCAAAAAACTAATTGAACAGAAGAGGTATCAGCTACTTCCTTAGTACCTGCAGGAAATAATTCATAATCCTGCAATAACTGGAAAACGTAAGAAGCCTGACCTACTGAAATATGTCCCTGCCCATGGCTGGGGCGTTAGACTAGATAATCTTTCACAGTCCCTTCCGACCCAAACTATTCTGTGATTCTATGAGAGGTTCACTAAACCATTACATATAAGAAAATCAAAACACTATTCCTTTCCCCTTCCTAATCCTCAAATAAAATTTAATAAACTATGCTGCCCTGGAAAGTAAGGATAGAAGAGTCTGTAACTTCAGATTACATTTTTCTAACCTGATCTACAT
>NW_009259798.1:2630571-2662493 GCF_000687185.1 Egretta garzetta
TTTTTTTTTTTTTAATCCCTGTGAACAAACCTGATCATCAGTCTTTTACAGACAAGATTTTAAGCTCTTGAACATAATTTTAAGGTAAGGGATTTCAAGTTCATATCAACATGTAGTTTATGAAAGACTCGTCTTGCACATTAGCATTTTGTCAAAAGGCATTTCCTTAAAGCTTTACATTTTGATTAAAAGGCCTAGTTTACATTACTTAACATGAAAATTGCACTACAATTAAGAAGTTGGGTCAGAAGATTACACAGTAAAACAGACCGTTCAAACTGAAGAGAAGTAATCCAGGAAATGACATCTCCTCTGTCTAGGCCTCACAGATAAGTCACTTCAACCAGGAAATATGTTATTAAAGTGATTTCACTGTTCGCTTCCTCTTTCTGCTATTACAAAAGGCTCAGAAGCTAACAGGCCAAAAATAGCAGCTTCTGAACAAATGCACCGTTGGCAAAGACAGCTCTGCCTCCATTAAAAGCCTTTTGCTCACAGCAAACTTGCTAAAACATTCTCCACAGATTGTTTTCCATGAGAAAAGTCCAAACTAGACACACCAAGAGAAGAGTTCCTGGCCACTCTGGCAGCAGCGACCACCTCTGGTAACATGGAGCATGGCTTCCCCAGCAAGTAGTTTACACTGTAACAGAACTGAATAAACCAAAGAAAAAAACAGGCAAGAAAGGTTCAGGAGATAGGGGAACCAAATGTTTATGGTTTTCTCTCTGACAAAAGGGGCAGTAATAGGGAAAAATAATGGTAGCTTCTAAATAAGCAGCTCAACATTAATTCCAGGTAATCCCACTGAGGCCCTCACCATATTAAACCATGCTGTGCTGATACAGATTTCCGAAATTAAAATAGCTATTTGAACCTGTCTAACATTGATATGTACATGTAAGCTCCACAGGATGTCACAGCAGCTTTCGCTACTTTGATTTATTCCTCACTTTCATGATGATGAGAGATAACTTTTAGTAAAACTCAAGACCAAAAAACTAATTGAACAGAAGAGGTATCAGCTGCTTCCTTAGTACCTGCAGGAAATAATTCATAATCCTGCAATAACTGGAAAACGTAAGAAGCCTGACCTACTGAAATATGTCCCTGCCCATGGCTGGGGCGTTAGACTAGATAATCTTTCACGGTCCCTTCCGACCCAAACTATTCTGTGATTCTATAAGAGGTTCACTAAACCATTACATATAAGAAAACCAAAACACTATTCCTTTCCCCTTCCTAATCCTCAAATAAAATTTAATAAACTATGCTGCCCTGGAAAGTAAGGATAGAAAAGTCTGTAACTTCAGATTACATTTTTCTAACCTGATCTACATGCTTTTTAAAGCAGAACTTCCTAAATCTATGCACGCAGGAACTGACCATCTAATGAATTCACCAGGATTAAACCCCCACTATAGTCCTCCATACACTAAATGGACCCTTAAATAATTCTGGTCTTCCCTGAGCGATTACTTCTTTCCATATCATAGAAGCCACCTTTGGATATAAGGCTAACAGCTCAGTAAGATCATACAATACGAAAAACAACTGAAAGGTCATATGCAAGGCAAATATACCATTTTCCCAAGCTTATCCTACTCAGTGATCATTAGGATATGTTACGATTCAGTTTTCTCTTACTTAAGCATAATTAGTACGTGAAGGAATAATTCATAGCATGAAATGCAGCCAATATTTACTGTTGGGAGGTCTTGCTATTCCAGAAGTTCGTTAACTGTTCTATATTAATTAACAGATTTAAGTTTTAACAGTATTGACTATGTACAGTTTAGAAACCTAAAAGCAGCTGCTGTCCACAAATAAGTATGTAAATACTTAACAACAGGTTTTACTTGCAGTCTGATTTCTGTATATGGAAGTAAACAAATATTGAAATTATTTAAATGACTGAAATTATTTCAGTGTTGCCTACTACTGAATAAATGCAAATTTTTCTTCATCATACAAGCAATACTGCTCAAGGACCATCATCTCATCTGCTGCTACATCCTACACACACATTTTAATGGTTTTATACAATTTACCTTGCTATTTGAAAGGCACACTGTCAAACTGTTCCATTGTAATGACAGGATGATAACAGACTAAAAATAGCTTCATCCTTAAATACTAACAGAAGAATAATCACAACACTGTGTTCAAGATGCGACAAGAAGAACTTCAAGGAACAACACTATGGAACAGCAAAAGCATGTAAATAAAGATCAGAAAGTCAAAGGCATATAATGAGTTGTAGTTTGCAAAGCACAAGAGGAAAGAACAGAAGATACTTTATATAAGAATGATTAAAATAAAAATCCATTAAGAGTTAAGAAAGGTAAAAAATGCACATAAGGCTTAAGTTTTCCATGCTTTCTTCAACTTTTTTTTTTTTTTTTTTTTTTTTAAATGTTGCATGACTGGACATATTTACAAAAGACAAGAACAAATCAAGCAAACAAACCAACCTAAAGAAAATCACTATAAATGAAGAAATGTGCTGAGGACAGCAAGACCGACTGAAATTCACTCTAAAATCTTTAAGGAGACTGTCTTAATCAATTTTCTTTGAGAACTCGGGAGAAGAGGAGAGGTCATCAGGACTGAAAAGGGCAAATCAAAGCACTACCATTAAAAGGGAGAGGGCTTCCCAAACTAGAGATCAGAACACTTGGGCAGAGGGAATTAGAACAAGATGTTAATCAATCTGTAAATACCTAGAAGATTACCAGTAAGATACAGGGTTTAAGTTTTTTTGTATTCTTCTCAAAAATAAAATAGTGTCATGTAACTGATTTCTGGCAGAGTATATAATGCAATCAATAAAGCAAATCATCTTAAAATAGGAATAAAACACAAGACTCACCATTCTCATCAGCAAAGTAAAAAAATACTGTATAGGAAATCATGGAGAATGTCTAAAAGGTAATTATCATGAGTTTAGTAACTTATCAGGACTTGGAAAAGTGTGTCAAAAAGAAATTCCAGTTCTACAGAATATTTTCATTACCGTGATAAATCAACAGAGTAAGAAACTTATCTATTAAGAACAAATAAAAATCAGCAAATGATAGTAAGTTCAGTGTTCTGAGCACATGCTTTTTATTGCATTTAAAATTATCTCAAAATGAAGGAAAAAATCTGAAAAAAATCCAGTCAGATGCAACTCCAAGAATAAGCACAAAAAGAGGCGAAAAAATCTTTACCAACATATGCTTCTGAAAGAAATTAAATGCACAGAATATGAAAATGGGAACAATGAGTAAACAGGAAGGTAACAGAAAAAGACACAGGGTTGTAACGGACTAGAAGTCCCATTTAGGATGCATAAACAGGAGGTTCATTGTATAAGACCTCACAGAGATCTAATGTTCTTTCGTAAATAAAGATCAGAAATCATTTGCTGATACTGTTACAGCCTAAGCCAGAATATTGGTCCAGCTTTGTGAATATCCCTATGCAGAGGACTGCAAAACACAAGCTGGAAAAGAACTGAAGGGAGGTTAACAAGAGCAGGGAAGTGACACACAATTTGCGCTAGGGAAGACTGTCAAGACCAGAGACTTTAATCTTAAAAAAGGTTAGCCTAAGAGGAGACAGGACAACTTCTTTCAGAACATAAAAAGCTGTTATGAGTGATGATGATGATGGACGCTTCCTCACATCCCCAGAAACAGTGTAAAAAATTAGCTGAATTAGGAGTGAAGATTTAGGTTACAGATTAGGAAAAAAAATTCTAAATAGCAGTATTGAAGAAGTCGATAAATCATCTTCACAAGAGATTCACTGGTTAGAGAAATATTTATTACAGTAGGTCCAGCTGTGGATCCTACCTCTGTGAAGAGGACTTTACTAGAGATCTCTCAAATTCTTTCCAAGCCTACCTGGAAACTCTTCATACATTAGTTGAAGAAACACACAAAAGCTGTAAATTAAGCCAAAGAGAGAGGACTGAGGAAGAGGAGTAAGCCAGCAGCTGTTAATATACAACATAATCTCTAAAATATTATTCACTTTAATAAAACAATCTATTTACACTTGGCCATTACAGAAATGCACATTTTCTCCTCCAAATCAGTGGTTGCTGTTTTCTTAATAACCTTAATAAAATAAAACTGGTCTTGCATGTCTTGCTAGTCAGCACCGTAGCCATGGAAAATTCACTAGTTCAGCATAATCTGCTTTCATCTGAAGTCACTGTGTATTTCCAGGTTCTTTAGCTACCTTTGATTTTAGAATTCATACTGCTTCCCAAAAAATCAATGTGCTCCGAAGCCCAGTACTGCAAACCTGTTAAAATAACACTAATTTCCTATTAATTGGAATTCTCCAAGGCCTTTAATAGCAAGCTTAGCTCCTTAGCAACAGCAGTCTGGTAATTTTGACTGTTACTCTCCCACAGGAAGCCATTTATGCATCAGGTCAGATAACGATTTCGCAAGCCATCAAGCAGAATAGTACACGTCCTAGAACTGCAAAGGCTATCTACAAATGCTCAGAAAACAAACCTGTGCCTGGAATTGTTTCTCTGACACCCTGAAAAAGTGGAATTACCTGCTGTTTTGTAAAAATCCAAACGCAAGACACAGCTTCTTACTCATTTTTCTTTTCCTAATCAGGGCTTTCAAAGGCTACAGCTGCAGCAATCAGAAGTAACACCAGGAACACAGATAAAAGGTCAGGGAGCTCATCTGTGGTTGAGGTAGGAGACAGATGTATGGTCTATTCTTAAAATAATATTTTGACCACAAGGCCATCTTTGATTCATATTAAGTAACAGTTCTGCTTCTGCATCATGAAAATTATTCTACTTATCTTTTTGTACCTTCAAACAGTTCAGTCTGTGAAGTTAAGTTCCAGCAACCAGCCATTGCACATTACACCATCAGAGTCATAAATCCATTGATTCCACTGTAAGCTTGGTTTTGAATAAATTTTTTTCTTACATATTCCTTCACATAATGCAAATAGTTGCATAACAATCCATTTTACAGTAACTGGAATTGCAAACAACAAGGCTTGAAAGGAAAATCAAGATACCACCTAGCATCCTCCTCCCTTAAAAGCATGACTGACTAGCAGTACTTGTTTTTTTTCTAATCACTGACTCAGAACAAATGATTATAAAATTTCCCTGTACTAAAAATATCAGTAACTGTTTAAAATCGTTCTTTAGAACATTTCTAACCCCATAAATAATAGACTGCCTACCATGTTGTCTCCTGCCTAACTTCAAATTTGATGTCAGCAGCATATTCTAATCAGCTGCACCACATATTTCTTAAAATAGAAGTGCCGTACTCCACCATAATTCCATAAGCCCAGATTTCCAATTAAAGTGATGAATAAAACTTAAGCAACCAAAATCACATCTAACTTTGGAGTACGGAACTTGGATACAGTATGGAGAAAGGCAGAACACTTATTGCCGCAGATGGATTTTTTTTTATTTTTTATTTTAAAAGGTCAAGGTACCATTATTCCATCAGATATCAAGATGCACTGATCCATACGCTAGAGAAAAAGGGACCATTTCCACTCCAGGCGAAAAACAATTCAAGCCAAATAGAAAGAGTCAAAACAAAGAGAGTGCTGCCATTAGCTGCTGTTCACACATTAACACATGGGCATGGTTTTGTGGATGACTTTTAGAAAAGTCAATAGAAAGGGAGCTTGCAGGTAAGAGACAGAAGGAAAGATTAAATAGACATGGAAAAAACCCAAAAGGGCTAAAAATTAATTTTAAATAATGATGAGTCAAAAGACCTTCTTCAACTTTAAACTACTTGTGATCTATTGTTTAGTAATATGGACAAAATAATTATTTTAAGACTATCTTTGCATGAGTATCTACCTAATGACACTGAAGGAAAATTAAGGGAATTTAGAAAAAATGTATATATATATCCATTTTTACCAATCACCAATATCTAAAATAAATGGGGAAACAGAGTATCAACATGAGGAAAACAAGTTTTTATTTTTTTGCCATAATAGATATACATTATTGATTGACAGGAAGATTATTTGGGGGGAAAAAAAAAAAAAAAAAAAGAGCTAAGAAGCCCTAAAAATGGCTTTCTCACAGAAATGGATTTGACAATAAAGGAAATTATTTACAATAATTTTTATTTATTTAATTAGTAAAGTATACAGTATTTTCTTGAATTATGAGTACCTCATTTTTAAGTCTGACATTCTTGAAAGGAGTTATATCTGTTCACAATCTTAGTTAATACATATCTTCTCTATTATTGACAAAAAAGGACATACAACTTGAAAAAACGTTTTATGGAATCCATTTGAAGAAATTCTTTTTAGGTTTTTTAGTAGAACAGTGTGTTCACGTAGCATAATTCCCATTTCATACATAACATTATATTCATTTGGAGTTTCAAATAAACACACTGTGATACCCTGTTCTACAGTCCAAACTGCATCCTAGAAGCAAACTCCACTGATGACCCTAAACTGCAGTCAAATTCATTATTAATTTTGTCTCTAACAGGTAATGCATTTTCCCATAAAATAAACCTACAAGTAAATATGTTAAAATACGTTAATATTAAAAACATTTAAATATATAAAATAATAGAAATATCATTTCAATTCCAATTCCTGTGTGAGGTCTACTAATGCAACATTCTAGGTTTTAAAGCATAACAGGAACTTTTCTAGATGATTTCTGCTGAAACTCAATACATATGCTTCTAGGGACTGACTAGAGTAATAATTCCATCATACATAAAATCCATGATGATGAGGTATTATCAAAGAATTGAAGTTTTCTCACCAACTTCAATCAGAAAAAGGTATTTAAGAGGTCACTAGCCTCAGTCGCTAGGACTGGAACAGAAGATGTTGGATTTCCTGACAAGTCCAACTAGAAGTGTTTGATGTCCCATGTTTTTCTTTGGAATGAAAAGAGTAAGATTGTCTTTATCATCTGAAATCATTTGGACAAACTTCCTATTCCTGAAATACCTGCCAGAAAAGAAAAAGAGAAAAAAAGGGAGGGGAACAACCCTCGCCCACCAATCAGGCCCACGTAACTGGTTGTCCTGTGCAAAAGAGACCGGATTCACAGCTGGGATAGACATTAAGCGGCTGCTTTGAGCAAGGGTTGAACCTAGATGACCTCCTCAGGTCTTCAAAGTTGAATTATTCTGTGATACTACAATTACCTTTGACCTGAGCATATGCAGGTCGGCACCATTAACATCAGTTTTTATATCAACAAGTCCAAAAACTTATGGTCTAGTGGAAGATATAGTCCTTAAAGAAGGAACTTCTTTACTGTAAAATAGTACGAAGTAAAGCAGTAGCAAAGAAGCGTGGCTGACAGGAACTTCCTCTCTGCAGATTTTCAGACATCAGAAAGCCAGAGGTAGTAAGTGCCTACTGCAATCTGCTGCTGTCATTACTGACTTTTCAACTCCCTAAGCAACAAGTTTGTTCTGTGCACAAATCGGTATCAATTAGGCATTTCACCTACAAGATCAGCCAGGACTTTCACGCTGCAGACAACTGCTCCCCAAAGTTGTGGGTAGGCTTTATTAAGATCTTTGGCCTTCTTTCTTTGAAGAGGAGGTAATGCAGAGGGCCACAGAAGAGAGCAGAACATTTCTTCTGAAGGATTTTTCAACTACTTCACCAATAAACTAATTTAGTCACAGAAGAACTGTTACTTGTTTATTCACTAAATCCACTTAAGGTTTAAAAGACATCAAGGTAAGTGCAGACCTTGTTTTAGATGTTGCTAGCAGAAGAATGCATTACAAAATTTAAAATTTCTACCACAGTTGACCACAAACTGGGGAAAATAACAGCTCTTGACTTCTAATCTGTTTATCCAGCCATAACTTCCACTCAGTTGGATGTTGTTATACCCTGTGCTTTATGAATCAATTTGCAGAAGCTTTTAATGCTAATTGCAAGTTATATCTGAAGGACCTCTATTTAAAAATAAGATAAATGTGTATCTAATACTGGACACCCAACAAAAAACTGCAAACTATTGCAGCTTGAACAGACAAGCCATAATAAATACTTTTTGTGTTAATACACAGCACCTGAGTTTTGCTCCAGTGGGGAATAAACATCACCTTGAAAGTGTTTGCAAAACACTCAAAATGCCATATACAACCATAATAAAATAAGCGTATTATGTCACTTCAGTTACTGTAGAACATCCTGTGCCAACCATAAAAGAGCAGCTAAATATCTGAATGACTGTGATTAAACCTGTTTTTCTTAAACTGGGAAGCATTTAGAATTACACTGTCCCTAGAAAATCAGAATATACACACATACATGTACAACCTCGCACACAGACAGGTTCAGATCCTGGCAATGACAGGCTATGAAGGGCAAGAAGGAAGGCTTCTATGAATAAATCAGCAGCAAAAGAAAGTAAATGTGGGCAGACTTTCTTGGTGGGGAAGGAGACCTAGAGACAGAAGACGGGCACTCAATGCCTGTTTTGCCGCTGTCCCCTGGGACACACACAGCTCCACTCCAGGGACCCTGACAGGATCCATCTGTGAGGGGTGAAGTCAAAATCATTACCAGTTTGTTCTCTACCACCTCTGAAAGGTCACAGCAACTGGGGGAGGTTCCTGTTTACTGCAAAAGGGCACGTGTCATGCCCATCTTCAACAAGGGTAACAAGGAAGATCTGCAGAAGAACAGGTCAGAATTCCAGTTAACTTCAGGTCCTTGGACACCATTTCTAAATACATGAAGAGAAAGATAACTGACTAAATTGATCACAAGTAAATTGTGCCTAATCAACCTGATTGTCTTCTATAACGAGATAACTCAGTGCCCAAGGAGTGAGCAGTGTATACTGTTTATCTGGACTTTAGCAACGTATTCAACATGGATTCCTATAGTATTCTACAGGCCCGTCGGGTGAGTGAGTGATCAGCTGGGTGGAAAGCCAGCTGGACCATCAGGCTCAAAGAACCATCATCATCAGTAGTATCAAGTCCAGGTTGGCAACTGGTGACCACTGGCATTTCCCAGGGACGGATTCTGAGACTGTTTGATGTTTAAGGATGCAGTGTACCTTCAGCAACTTCATGGATAACAACAACCAGGGGCAGCGGCTGATATGCTGGAGGGCATCCGAGTTGCTATTCGGAGGGACTGGAAAGGCTGGGAAAACGGACTGACAGGAGTCTCATTCAGTTCAAAGACACACACAGACTGCTGCATGTGGGATGGAATACCACCACACACCAGGAGAGACTGGCGCTCACTGGCTAGACACTAGCTTTGAGGAAAAGGACCTGAGGGCCCTGGTGGACAAGAAGCTGGCCATGAGTCAGCAGCAGGTCTGTGGCAGAGGGTATGACAAGAGGCAGCAGACACAAGTTGCCACTTGGGAAATTTCAATTGGCTATACGGAAACATGTTTTCCACCATGGTCAGACATTGGAACAGGTTGCCCAGAGAGGATGTGGCATCTCCGTATTTGGAGATTTTCAAAACTTAATTCTTAAACATAATCTGATTGAACCTGCTGAAGAGCATGTCAGTGGCTTGGACCAGAAGACCTCCACAGGCCCTTTGCATCCTAAATTATCCTATGATGGGTATTTTTATTCAATTCTGAAAAGTCAACCAGAGCTCAATTACTGACAGGGTGCCACATAAACCTCCAGATATACCACAAATTATTTGGCTAGACACTGCTGTTAGAAGAGCTGACAGGGTATTCTGTGAAACAGTATTTCATTGTGAATTCTATTATCACAGTGTCATTGGATCACGGACCGGGGCCTGTCTGTGGAAGATCATGACTCTTTTGTTTTGTACTGCAGTCATATCTAAGATAAGAGATGCCTGATGGATAAGCACAAATTGAAATAAGCAGAGACACCATCAGACAGTATCACAGGCAATCAACTGGAACCTGGTCTCCTACGTATGTGGTGACTCAGACTCACTGGCTAGCTGGAACCTCATTCATCGGGAGATGGAAGGCAAATGAAGCCAGCATGCAAGAGACCCAAAACAGAAGGAAGGGGTTTTTTCACATCACAGTTAAGCTAGAACTCACTGTCATGGGTTGTTTCTGCTGCCAAGAAGTTTACACTGGGCTGAAGGCTATTCAATTCAAGGGAGATAGAGCTGTCAAGAGCTGTGAGACAGAAAAACACCACACCTACCTCGGAGAGTCCCCGAGCTGCCTCATCTCCACAGGCGGAGAGAATGTAATGGAACAGGAAGAGTCCTTCTACACTCCATCCCAGGCACTTCTGAGCTATTGGCTATTGCTGGAAACAGGGTATTTAGGCTAGACAAACTCCTGATTCAATCTAGTTTCCATTCCAGTAATTCACTTTCATGTTATTACTTTGGGCAACTGGTCTTTATTCCTACACAAGCTGCTTCAATCCCTACAAGTAATTACAAGGAAATAAGACAGAGAGTCCTTCAGCCTCCGTATTACATGCTCTGGACAAAAGAGGACATCAGGTGTCAAACTCAGAAATATACAAGGAAAAAGAGAAGAGTTTCAACAACAGAGACTAAGAGAAACCATTCTGAAACGAGCAGTACATTGTATCTTGCCTCAAACATGAGAAAATGAGAGGCTGGGCTCAAATGCCAGCTCTGGCAACAGCCCGATCAAGTGCCACTGCTATAAAGCAGGCTATGAGCTTGCGAAAAAGATTTGAAAGGACTCAGTATCAGCCCTATGTGGAATAAAACATTTTTCCTAATCTTAGCAATACAAAGAACAAGAAAACTATTTACCATTTAGTGGCATTTTAAAGTCATACTGTATCTATTTTAAGATGACTTGTAAACCTTGGAGGTGGCACTACAATTACATATACATACAGCTATATTATAAGAAAAAAATTTTCAAAACTTAGGATATAATAGAATAAAGATTGAGCACCCGACCTTACTTCACTTTCCCTTCCACGTCATGATAACCCTTCCAGCACAGAATGGGTGAAATATTGCAATATTACTTTGTGTCTTCCTTCCCAGATGCAACTTCGTCTCTTGCTCGGTGAAAACAAAACCAAGGGAATTAAGTGTATAAAATTTCTCTTTGGTAGTTTAAAAACAACATTTCAGGTACCTTCAGTGTTCTAGGAACTTGATTTTCATTACTGCACAGACAATGCAAAAACCACTCACACTGCAGTTTCTGAAATGCCATGACTGATTATCAATTTTACAGCTGGTTAAACCTCATTCTAGTTAAAAAAAGGCTATTTGTTGTGGTAATACTCTAGATGGTAACTCTGAAAAAGTGGGACACTTGGTCTGGCATTTGCATAACGACTTCCCAGAACATTCTTCTTCCCAAATGCTCCAGCTGTAGGTGCAAATCAAACAGTTGGGCGTGCTTATGTATGCAAGATCTTTTTGTTTGCATTTCTGAAAACGAATCACATCAAATTAGCACAGGAAACTGTAGTCTTTTTAGAAGAGACTGAAGATCAGTGAGTTCCTTACTCTTTTACTGCTGTGTGAAAACACTTGCAGTTGTAGCAATATTTTAAATAAAAGATTTATCTTTAAGAGAACTCCAGTATCTTATTGTTTTAAGACAGAACGACTAGCTCAGTTTTCAATTTTGCAATAGTTACACAATTTTACCAACCTAGGACATTACTGTTTTCAAATCCAATTCAAAAGAAGACATCTCTACCAACCCAAGCAGTACTGTGAAATTGCTCTGCAATTAGAAGTACTAGAATAAATATATTTTCTTCACAGCAAGGAAGATGTTTCTGAGCTATTGTACACTCGCTCTTCTGTTCATTACAGATGAAGTGAAATTAAAGGTTTTGCTGTACATATGGACATTCACCCTTTTAGCCATGAGACCTGTAATGTGATTTTCAGATGGACATACTGGACAAAGTTTTCAAGCTCTCAAGAAAAGATCCCATCCCAAACCACTACATTTTGAAGTCAATATGCACCTTTATTTTCTTTTACTCTTTAATCCTGGTCCCTAACTTCCTGTACGCAAATCAGGAAGATGAAGGTATGCTGGTGAAAGATAAAAAGGATCCCCTTTTTACTTTCAACTCAGAGAAAACATTTCAATACTAATGCACAAATACAGCATTGTAAAATCAACACACTACATTTTTAATCACTTAAAACAAAGGTGCAATAACCCACGATGCAGCTTACTTTCTAATACTTATTTCTAAACTTTGATATCACCCTGTACTACACACTAGGCAATTCTATATTTAAGCCATCTCTTCACTCGGAATGCCATCACTCTCAGTGGAAATATTTTAGTTAGATACCAAAATAGAAATCCTAGAAGCAGTAATCCTTTATGCTGACTCATTTATCTGAAAATATAACTTCAGTGCTTCGAAAGCATATGCCTAACTTCAGTGTATGCTCAAATCACCCATGTTTAAGTGTACTTTTCAGAAACACTGAATTACAGTTATTGTTTTCACCACAGTAACAACTATTTGTGAAACTTCACTAATGTGCAACTAGTCCCTGCCTTTTTGTCTGATCCTACAGCAACTTAAAAACATCTGAATAATAAACTGACCACAAAGTGCCTGTTTGAAAAGTACATGTAACTGTATTTACCTAATGGCAGCAATGTAAGCCCCATTCTACAAAGGATAGGTGAAGAAGTGTTAAAGAGGCTAAGAAATACTGCAGTCATCAGATTAGGAGATATTTAAGACCTGAACATTAATCATCGCAAATATTGATGAAAGTTTGTCTTGAAAACTAGATCCCATTTGTTCATGCTAAGTATTTGGAAGAATGAAAATCCACAGACAGGTTTATACAGTAAATCACAGTACTGAAAATCCAAGTTTATAGTAAAATGATCAGAAAAGACAGGCTAGGGTTTTAGCAGACATAATGCAGACAAGAAAGGGGGTCAACAGTTAAAAAGATGAACGGGTAGAAAAGGATTACAGAGGGAAATGCCAAAGATCATTCCAAAGAAGTTTTGAAAGGAATTCTAAATATTGTTATCACTTAGACTTAGGCAAAAGGAGGAGAGGACCAGATAAAATTGTTGTGGCCTTTTTCACGCTGAATTGTTTAATTCAAATTATAAACCAATGTTTCTGCATTGAGTTTAAATCCCATTAACTACTAAACTATACGATAAATTGTAGTTAGATATTAAAATTAAAAAAATAAATATCAGCAAATGAATTAAATGGAAATTTAACACCGTAACTTCCACTGAACCATACTGTGGGATAAACTGAACCTGCTTATTTCAAAAGTGAGCTTTCCTGTAAAAATTTTAAATGTTATTAACACAAGCTAGTGTTAGAATTCTAGAACTACTTCTAGAATTATTTTCAATTTTTGCTCATAAATTTCTTTAGTAAAAGGACTATGTAATTTCTTTGCAGGTGCCCCTGCGTACATTAGAGCCATGGTTTAGGAGTGGACAGGTATGGTTGGACTTGATGACCTTAAAGGTCTTTTCCAACAAACAATTCTAGGATTCTATACATATATAACAAATAGCACACCAATAAAGCATCGTAACTGACAATCAGATTGCGACCTCTTATCTGAGTCCTTCCCAGTTTCAGCTAGGGAAAAATACACGTGTCTTAAAGTTGCTTGTTGAGCCAGTAAGATAGGTTTCTTTCAGGTCATGCACCAGTACATGTACATCACACAGTATAGGATTGTAAATGGTTTCCAGGATCCCCCACATCCATGGGAATAAAGTGGGGATAAATAATCTGGAAATGGAAGTTTGTCGCTTTGTAATGCTAGGTTAACGGTTGGACTCTATGATCTTATGGGTCTTTTCCAACCTAAATTATTCTATGATAAGCAATCCAGTAGGCTTACAAAGCATGAGTGGGGATGGCAGCGCCTTGGACATGAAGGCACAGGCAAATGGGATGCCTTTCAGGTAGACAGCATAAGCTGCATAGGGAACAGGTCAAATAGAAAAACCCCAAGTTTAAAAGTCACATCTTCTACCAAGAAGACAACCCTGATTTCATAATTGCAAGTGCCCCGAGTTCCCCAGGAAAGGTACTTTACAAGAAGCCAATGAAGTCTTCCCCAGTGAAAATGCCCAAAGCAGTGACTTAGCCCCCATGCAGACATGCAGAGTTGCATTTTATGCCAATGACCATGTTTCAGAGCAATACCAGCAGCAAAGGCTATGCCCAGAGTCCAGCACAGCCTTACTGCTGCACTGAGAATGAAAAGGTGGATGATCTCAACAGCTGTTACTTGCATTTCCTATTGAAACTGGAAATGCAGGCAGACTTCTTGACGGAGACTTCTGCCTGGAGTAGGTGCACAACCACACAAGATTACTGTTGGACTTCCTTTCTGCTTCCTTACTAATTTTCACTCTACCATTACCACAGCTCCATGCTGCAAACTCAACACTCAGATTAGCAACTAACTTTCTTCATTGGGAAACAGGATCAGTTTAACAAAAATGCTACAATTCCACCCCCTTCTTAGGCAAAACCAGCAGGAGAAAGTACACTGTGAATGAGAAGCAAATGGCCTCAAGATCAAAGGCAAGTTTGAGAGGTGTCATAATTTAAAATAAGTGAATGTTTACCAGTATCATCCATTAGTTACAGAACATCTACCTATGCAATGAAAGAAACTAGAGCACCTCAGCAGCATCGCTATTGTATCACCTGCTTACTCCCACTTTGGTAGGAGTTTCTACAGTTCAGGAGTTACTCAACACTTAGAAACCTTGTACTTATTTGAAGTGTCCCTTGTCTACAGTTGTATAAATACATTTGTTAAAAGTGCTGAGTGCTGTATATAGTAAGAGTACTTAAACCAAACCAAGAAAGCATAGCACCTTTTTGTGAAGCATCTTTCAAAGTAGTTAAACCTGTAATTTGGGAGAAGTCTTCATGGACCACCATCATTGAGAACTGTGCATGAAAGTTGACCCTCTTCCTACATAATTCAACTGCTGACTGAAATTTTACAGATTGTTATTCAGCTTTTAAAAACTCAAACAACTTGAACCAGATATACAAAACATACCATACTCAAATACATGCTCAAAAGGGATCTCTCGCTTCACCCCTATGAAGCACTCTTAGCAAAGCCAACCGCCGGTCCTGTGCCTGCCAGCTGAGGCTGTGCAGAGGCCTCAAGTCCCTTTAGACATACAGGATTAAGATCCTGAAATCCACCCCTGTGCCAAGAAGCCTTCAGAGCCGCTTCCCCACCAGTATTTGCCAGCTCTTCCCCTCTACCTCATGGCAGCATCTGCCTGTCTAAAAACTGCAAAGGGCAAGGAAAAAAAAATATCCCCGAACAGAAGACTGTCCATCAGCTACCCATGAAAGCCAATGCTGCCCTCAGAGCAGAAGCTTTATCCCTATTTCTGACACGGAATTCTATGTTGAACTAATGTTATCCTTCTTTACCAAAATGCAGATTACCAGAAGTTCGGGTTGTTTGCTAGGAGGTGCTGGTTTGCATATCAATTTTACATTTACAGTTGTGGTATTCAATTAACAAGAATGCTAATGAAGATATTAACTCACTCCCTTTGCCATAGAGAAATATTTTAGATATGAAAACTTCTACTAGTACAATCTTAGAATTTTTGTGTTTAAAGAGTGCTAGGAAAAAAATCTGCTAAGGGAAAATGAGCAATAAATAGGTAGAAATCATACCGAGAAGACATTTTCCACAAGTCTCCCAAGTTCCAAAACTACCTGTAGATTTGCAATCCAGTCTTACCTTATAATATACATGGAAACCTGCAACCATGCTTTGCTATCCATTAATTTCTACCCCCTCAGCTGCTGCAATTAAGACTCTATGTGCAAAGTTAACAGTATGATGTTTTCATCTTCTAAAATGTTTAGGGAATTATAATCATACTTTGCATTCATTTTAAAAATATCTTCCACTCACTACAGGAAATAGCTGAACAAAAGCAGAATAGAGCACCTGCCCACCCCTATGAGCAGCCATTCCAATACTAGCCTCCAGTAAATACATGATTAGTCAGGAAAATTATTTAATTTCCTGATCCACCTCAAATTTAAGAAGGTACTATATAACACAGAGCCATCTGCATGAGCTACTGTGTGAATGTTTGTGTGAAAAGCAGACATTTTTAACAATGTTACAGTGACTTGTAATTTATCCAAACTATGCACATGTCAAACTTAAAGTGTGATATCATACATTTGTTAAACTGACATTCGCAATAGAAAAAAAGTGAAGCTATGCTCAATGTAACTGTGGCAATGTAAATCACAGCACTCTATGCAAACTCACTTTCTGACTGACTACATAATTATGGCACACTGTAATTAAGCATATTCTTCCAACGAGCCATGATCTTAGTAAACCAACTACCTCCTTTTAAATTTTCTCACCAGGTCAAAACCGAGGAAGCATTCAGAGACCTTCATCAACCCCTCCAAAAGCCCTGCAACACAGCTGCCTCCCAGCTGCACAACCCTCCCGCTGGCATCTCATGTCCCACTGAAAGATCTAGGTCCTTCCCTGGACAGAAATGGACTGAATGCACATTTTAAAGTAAGACAGAAGCATGAAGATCAATGGAAATTTATTCTGTGATCTTTTGGGCAAGTCAGAGGAACATGAACTACTGTCCCCGTAAATGCAGAGGTAAGCTACTACTCTGTGCAGCGGGCATAAAAATGAGGTAAGTGCTTTCACAATTTCCATTTGCAAACCAAGTTGCACCAGATTTTTATGCTACAGAAATAAGGAAGAGGAGCTAAAAGTTTCTTACTACTTCAGTCAAGATATACTTTACTTCTACTGAAGTCAGTGGAACTGTCTTTAATATTTACGGCTTTTTAAAAAACTGGTGATTTGACAGTAATACAATGTCAGAAGTAGTTATTTAGCAAAGCCACGTTCCTGTGTTCCTTGTCTCCTGCTTTTTTCTTCTCGGGGTTTCTTTCCTTGCCATAGCTCCATCTCAGCTTGATTCCCAGACAAAATTTTATTCTCTCAACACTGATCTTGCGTTATTAACATAATTTGTCATTAAGTGATCTTAACATGAAATGTTTCACCATGGCCACATTCTTCTTCAGAGTTGCAATGTCTTACTCGGCCAGTGCATTTACAGCTTTTTAAAATCATCTTACCTACATAGTCCAGGTTGCCTACAACTATTTTTTTTTCTTTATTACTTGTGACGAGGTTTGCTGTATAAACAATACATGCTGCTCTTCTCATCAGATCACACAGTAGAAGACCTTTTCAAACTTTCAGATTGAAAAGACACAAAGCTTTTGAAGCTTGGGGACTTTTTTTTAGGGAAGTCAAGCTTTTAAACAGTAATTTTCAGAATTCTTCTCTTTGCAGTACAACATTTCAGCTGTTCTTTTTTCCCCTAGATGCACTTACTGATCTCTGGAGGACACCAGGAGTTTATCCTTGAACTCAGCGTCTTCTTTAGATTGCTCGCTGAAGTTTTTTTGGTTTTTAGTCTACTCAATGGAAAAAAACAATAGTCAAGCCTACTACACGGCTAAACAACGGCACTCTACCAACTTCACAAAAGCAATGAAATTCTAAATAACTCCTATCAATAAACATTTAGAAAGAGGTACTGGAGGTTTGTTGCATGGAACGATACTATCCCAGCATTTTCTGTGGGAGTATTACATTTACCACACATTTTTAGTTAAGTTGTAGCTTTATTATAAGCATTTAACTTGCATATGCTTCAAAGAGAATTTTTGAGTGAGCAAGACGACACAGTGAAATTCAACAGAAGTACCCAAAGTAACTGAAAAATGCTGCCAGTAAATTAGCAAACGTTTGATAGAAACATTATTTAAGAGCACTTCAAAAACGTGACTGGGGAGCAGAAGAGGCTCTAGCCTGGCACCACCTCCTATGGAGACGCACATCTCTGCATAAACTGCTGGGGTTTTAGAACACCAGCATCGACAGAGCGCCTGGGTGGCCATATGAAGTTGCAGCTTTACATTCAGAGTATTTATTTTCCATAATTTCTTGGAATGCAGTTCATAGTTTAACACCAAAGTCTTTCCAATCTTTAAGTTTTAGCTGTGTGATGTCATTTCACCTCTTTAACAAAATATGGATTTCGGCCAATTAAGCTTTTCATTAAAAAGGTTATGTAAATGACAACATTAATAGAAGCTCTCCTCTGTTATACATTCCTTCCCTAACATGACATTAACTGTAATGTACCTAAGAGATTTATAAATAAAATCTATGCACTCTATCCCTCTTACATCGCCTACCTCCAGGTCTCAACATCTCAAAATATCTGGCTTATACAAAACAAATCTTAACATATATTGCACACATTAACTATACAGAATGTATAAAAGTTATTTTAAAATGCAAGTTTAATAAAATAAAATTAATAAATTTGAAACATATGTCTAAACATATTATAGTCTATTAAATCATTTAAATAGGATTGTGTTAAAGGTAAAATGAGAAAAAGCCTAGAAGTTGTAGCAAGTGACTCTTGCATACATGATGAAGTAGTTATTTGCTACATCTTTTAACAAAGCCTGAAGGACTTCCATAAATAACAAATGTGAAAATGTTGAAATTATAAAATATGTTGGTAATTGCTTTGTTTTAATTCACTGAAGAAAAATGATCAAAAGCAGTTCTTTGGGAGGGCTTCTGAGATGGAATTTAGTGAACAGTTCGTACTTTTCATTAAGACTAATCAATTCCAATAATTTTCATATCAAGTAATTATCATTATATGGCATTCTAATGTACATGCTGTATCAAGGACAAGCGTGAAAGAAACTTTGGAAGCTTATTCCTTTTCATTTGCCCCAAACTCTAGAAACCAGCCATTGCACTGTTGATGCTATTGAAGAAGATTTGAAAAAAAATCTGCAGCAAAATCAGGGGCTCAAGCCTATGCTATAGTTAAGTGAAATGTGGTATCCTCAGCAGTTAAGATGGATGTCTCAAGCACTTACTCCGCCTGACTCTTCCCAAAACAAACTTCGAAAGCAGGTTAGCATTATCATTTGCTTCCAAAGCTGTGTATGTTGCAGGCATCTAACAATGACTAAATCAATTACAGCAACCCACAGTAATTTTCAGGGCTGCAGATTAACCAGTCAAGCAGCATATGTTTGCATACAGGAAGGTTTGAGGATGAAGTTCCAGGACAGTCTAAACCAGTCTCCCTGTCCCCTAAACAAAAATTCCCACCCCTCCTTTGACTCAGCAGTGATGCCTTTCTCATCCTGAGCAAGCCAGTTTAGGGAGCTAAACTGGACAGGTCTTTTGCAGTTTTCATTTTTGGCCATTTAACCCCCTAAACCTGCTCACTGCAGGGTCAGATAAGTAAAATAATCAGTGGAAAGGCAGCAGAAAGAACATAGCAAGCAAGACAGATCAGTTAGATGCATGGGGAATTACTCCTGAGAAAATGTCATTTCATTCAAACTTGAAAAAAAAAGGGGGGGGGGGGGGGGGGGGGGAAAAAACGGGGGGTGAGAGGAAAACAACAAAAAATTTGGAAAGAACTTGTTTCTTTTATTCTACCAATACAGCTTCAATTGAAAAGAAGACATATCAAGTCTTTAGAACTGATTGTTTCTGGTCATACTAACCAATCTATTTTAGGAACAGAAAATATTTTCATAACCCTGTAAGAAAAATATGCTAAGCATACTATCAACAGCTATTAGTTTATCAATAGAAAACATTTTGCATTTCACAGAGTTATGGTTCACATCCAAGTGGATAGGTAGATCTCTCAAGAACAAAACACTCCCTACATATTTTAAAGGCATCGAGTAAGTTCATCCTTTATTTCCTGAAAAACAACAATTAAAAAAAAAGGAAAATGTCAAAATAGTGTAAATTTATATAAATAAACTATATATATATATTTATAGATATAAACTGTTCAAACATGAATATAGTACCTGCTTTTGCTTAGGAAACAGAGCAGGAAATTTAGAGTGAAAAAGAGAAAGGTGATTTGTAAGAAAGTCATATTTACATACTGCAAAAGGGTCACATTGAGCTGTAAAATAACACACAGAACTATACTGATAAGTATGTATTTTGGGAACAGATTAATCACAAACTGTTGTCATTTAAATAATTCTATTTTAAATTGATCCATCTTCTATAGAGAAATGGTAACATTACTTCACTTCTTCAAACAGTTTTTCTTTCTCACTCTATTTAAGACAATGGTCATGACCCCTCTCATAAAAGTGTTGTTTGGATTTATATTAAGTAGTTTGAAAGAATGTTTATCCTGAGTTTTGTGTATCTGCACTGTCAACTTGAGAATCTCTTCCCTCCCTACCCCTCAAAAAAACCCCCACCCTGCAAAAATCGGAACGATACTTTTCCTCCTCAGCTTCCTACCCCATTCTGCAGATAAGCCTTAGTTATTTATTTATTTATCTTAAATCTTGGCTGGGGTACTGCCACACAGTTGTATGGACATGAAGGCTTCTGGAGGCTAATCCTGCTGTAGAAAACACTGCAGTGTTCCTCCAGGGCCAGACAAGCTGTCTCGATACGTTTGCCTTTGGCTCCTGTGGTTGATTTAGACTTTGAAGACTGATCTTAGCACTCCTTGAGAAACACTGTTTCAGGAACTGCACCTTACAGTATTGGTGAAATCTCACACCTGAAGATCCTGGTCTATAATTACATTTGTCTTGAGCAAAGAGGCTTTCTACAACAGAGGTGTGCTTTATCATCTCTACCCAGAAGTCTAAACTTTTGAGGGACTGGTCCAAAACTAGGGAATGAAATTCCACACCAATTAAGGACCACAGAAAGGCTCACCGACTTCTCCAGTGCAAGTTGCATTTCCCAGTCAGATGATGCTTATTTGCTACAACATTCGCCTCCAAATATCATAGCTGAGGAAGCCAGCATAACAGCTTACGGAAAAGCAAATATAAATTCCCCAAACACTGAAGACAAAGAGAGCTTGCAGGAGCTCTGAGGGCAGCCAGCCCCGCGAGTCTGAGATAGACTGTAGTTTTCTTCGCTTATGTGGAGCTCATTTTTAAAATGCATTTCATAACACTGAAGTGTGTTCTTTCAACAACATTTGAAGTTTTCTGCAGAAACTTTCTCCTACATGCAATAAAAAGGTAGGAGGTACCACAATTACTTATAAAGCAGTTAGAAATATTAAAATTGTGTGATAAATCATAGAATATATTTATTCTTTAAAGGTGGCCTGTGTGCATATGGAGGAAAAGAGGTAATAGCTGGTTATTATTTGACAGTTTGGGTTGAAATTACTTTTCAAAGGCTAGCCTAATAAAGGTAGTGCAGCTCACACTGAGCAAACTGTATATAAAATTGAAGTAATTTTCACTAAATGCTTGGCAAAATGAGATGAACAGGACAGAACATGTCAGCCAGTATCTCCTGATTAAACTTACTGAAAAGCTCAGAGGAAAGAAAAGATGGGTAATGTATACCTTTTCTCCCTAAAACCACAGAAAAATACTTTTAATTATTATTATTTCCAGTGTAACATATTCACATTTGTCAAAGTAGACAAATAACTCAGAAAATAAACAATTACTTAAGTAATCATAGGGGATATAAAGAGTAACATATTTTTGTAACTACTCAAGTCATGCACATGAAGCAAATCTCTGGCCAAAAGTCACTTTCAGTAGTATAAAGAAATATTAACTTCCAAGTACACACATATATATGCATAACAAGACATGCTGTAGCTCCTACCAATGATCTCAAAGAAAAGCTGACCGTACCATGGAAAATGTTCAATGTCTTTAAAACACAACCCTTTAAGAAAAATAATAAAAAGGTTCTGTCAACCTGTTCATATTTAAAGATGTAATAAATCAGTAATTTTAATTCTGTGATTTTCATCACAGTGGCACAGTTGCAAATATTCCAGTTACACTCCAATTCAAGTTTCACCGGATATTCTAGTAACAGAACAAAACATCTGGAGTCTGAAAAAAATAAAATCATCACCAGGCGCAGGACATCTGCCTTTTCCGCTTCCTGCCATTATTTCTCCAAAAGGCATACAAAACTCACTCCAAACCACAATGAAATACCTGAGAAAGAAGGCATGGAATTGCATGGAAGTAAGTATTACTAAATTACTGAACGTATTACTAAATTTCACGTAAGGCAAACTGTTTTGCTTCAATGCAGTAATAACTAAGCTCACAGAACTACATGAGAACAAAACACACATTCAAACATTAGGTCTAAGATGTCAGGAATCCACTTAAGCACAACATATTTTTATTAGGAAATAGACTTCATTTGTTACTCTCAACTGAAATGGCTCCACATTACTCTAAGATGAGAAGAAAGATTAAAAGGGCACAACAAGTATCTTACATATCAAAAAGATGACAAAAAAAATTACACGGTCACTGGTGATGACCACCAAATCCACAGTCTTCTGGACTAAAACAGCCTTGTGTCTAATTCTGGGCCCAGAAGTAGTCCTACCCAATTAACTGTATTGACTAAAATGTTTTACGCTAAACACTTATGGAAGTGCTTTTAAAACTACCTCAGTAATATTTCTCAACAACATTCCCCCCATCCCAAAGTGCCTTTCAAAAGACTTTCAGGAATCCATCTCTCTGGGATCCATTTCACTTTCATGATTTGTTAAATAATTTTAAAAAATATCCTAGTCTAGCTATCTAATCTGGTTATCTTGGGGAGAGAAGTTTATAATAAAAGAGAGAGATGAGAGAATGTACAAACACCCAAAGAAACTCCCCACTGTGACAGAGAAAATCATTTCACCTTTTTCATGATCTAGCAGACAATGTCTCTGCCCAAGGTGGGGTGGGGGGAGTTCAACTACATGATTTTAAACGTCCCTTCCGAGCCAAACCATTCTCTGATTTTGAAAGACTTCTGTCATCAGTACTGAAAAAGACAGTCTACATCAATAATCAGCTATTTTCTTAATAATTTGTAAGTGGTATCCATCATTAAAGATACCTTTTTCTTTTACCAACTCTAAAATTAAACGTTTGTTTTCTGTGGAACCTTCAGAATAGTTTTATCTGTGATAAACATACCCACCTCTCCATTAACAACGTAGAATTAACCCCCTTTTTTCTTTAAACTTAAACAATCTTGACTCAACATAACACTACTGATGTAGTTGATGTTGTTGCCCTGACGTGTGAATTTGAAGTCAGAAAATGCTAAGTGTCAGGTCGAATTAGTATTGGTATAATTTAATCCAGTCAGGTATCAAAGCAGGCCGCACTGATATCAGTCTGTTTTGTGCCAGCATAACATAATGTACGTGTTAGAGATGGAGCAATATTGACATGGCACTAAGAACAACTTCCAAATAAGCACTGGCAGCTCAGACCTCAAATTAGTCATTTTGGCATTTTGTACGTTGATGGATTCCACTCTTTTCAGCTATTTTCAGAAGAAAATATGAGCCAGTATTCATCTTTAAAACAAGCTTGTTTACACACACAATCCTGTTGTTTCCTAAAACAGGGGAAGAAACAACAGATAAAGCAACAGACTACAATACAATGAATAGGTTTAAGTTACCTGAATCCAAACGTAGACAAGTACTAATTGGAATTGGCCTTTTACTAGTTTCTTTGAAAAAAAAAAAAAAAAAAAACCCAAACAAACACCCTTTCCAGTTTCTACAATTTTCTCTGTACGTAGGCTAGTAAGATGGTGTATTACCCCATTACTTTCTTATGTAGGTCTGAATGTGATAGCAGAACTTATTTCACGCTTTTCTTCGAATTCTCTTCTAAGTTTCTATCAGCAGATTCTAGCTGAATTGAAGTTGTCTGCAACTTTGAAAGTAGCTACAGTATTTGCACCGCAGTACACAGAGGTTTGTTCTTGTCCCCAGGCTGCCTTCAGAGTTTCATTACTGACATTGTGGTAGGACACATAGATGATGGCCTGCATTCAAAAAAAGCAAGCTGCGTATTTTAATTTATAAACACACCATTCATTTGAAACCTAGTTCTTTGAGGAAAGGAGATACGCTGTGGATTTTTTTGTTTGTTTTGGACAGGTTTAGGATGGTGGGTTGTTTTTTTTAAATGTCATAGCGGTAGTTACCATTGTGTTCTGCCAACCTGCCAGGATTAACTGGGAAAATGATTCAGGTTAGTTTTAATCCAGATTAGTTAGTCAAGTCAATTCAGAACACACCAGCACAAACATTTGTGTCGCCATCAAGGTGGTGCCCCATGGAAGCAGGTGGAGCTACTTCTTTAACTGCCAGTGAAACTATTTTTGGAACTGTTAGCCATTTGTTTTTAAACAGATCCATATAACTAAGGGAGAAAGACACAGGTTAAAACGTTTCTCAGATCACTCAGGCTCAGTTTCCCATACTGAGAAACTTCTATCTTTTTTTCAGATTTCTGAACATTTATTTTTCTAATAGTAAAAGCTGCTTGGTTTCTTCCTCCAACAGTGTGCAAGTTTATTGGTTCATTCACAAACTCTTGCAAGGTAAGTATATTTTTGTTAAATATATAGAAGATTGATTGTGACTATCCTTAATGACTGATGCCCCTAAATAAATACAAAAATATACACACCTTTTTTCAAAAAATTAAAATCTAGACTGTTAGAGAATAACCCAGAAAACATCCTTGCAATTATCAAGACCATCATGTCTATTCCTCGTCTAAATGTGCTGTTACTAAGGCAGAAAAGCCAAGTTGGTTCCAGTAATACTAATTCATGCATACATACCACTGAGAACGCGTATCGGTTCTCTGCTGTGCCCGCATTTTTAAAAATAAAAGGGTCACCTTCTTTGTTGCATCGTCCTTCCTTCAGAATATTATAAACTACCTGAAAATAGCTAGGCTAGTCTTAACTGCTGCTGTATTTACTTCCACACTGCAGACCAGAGTTGCCTCACCCAAGGACCATACTCGCCTATTTAGTAAGCTTGTGTCTGCAAAATGTCATCTCCTTCTGCTTCTAGAAGTCATTCAGAAACAGGCACTTCATCCTACACCCTACATCCTAATCTCCTGACTACTCATGGATCTTAAAGGGATGAGGACAGAGCTTATCTGAAAAGACAGAAAGACATTCTAAAGGTCTTTGTCTATGGCTGATAGAGATCTTTACAAAGGAACCCACATCCTCCATAACTTTGGTCTCAACCTGGCAATTAACTACCTTGCATATTCAGAATTGCAGGACACGGTCTTTTCAAGATAAAGCTGTTACAAGGAAAGACTCCTAGGTACTGTAAAACTTAAACCAGGTATAAAAATTTTCTTCCAACAGATAATAGCTTTGCAAGCTAGCAGAATTATCTTCATACATTTGGGCAATGAAATGTTTCCTTAATCACCTGTCATTTAACAGAAGACATGCATGTCTGCCTTTAATGAAACAGTTAAAATACAATTCTATCAGAATTTGTTTACATTCTGATATTAAAAATACCAGCTGAGATTATGGTAGCTAAAAGAAATTTTAAAATGGAAGAATATTTTTTCAGTTTATTTAGCTTGTGTTTATTCCAACATGCTTGGTTTCCCCCTTCTGCACAAATTTGTCTTTGGAATACAAAGAATAAAAAAACATGATTGTGAAACAAAAATATGGCAAGAAATTCAGGGCTAAGTGAATATCCCAAGTTACTTGGGAAAACAAAGCAAAACAGAAAATAGATTTCAAGTTCATCATGGTTCCATAAGTGGAAAATAGTTTTCCCATAGATAATAACTTGATGTTTCCTAAAAGTTCCCTAAGCTTTAGCAACAAGTGATTCTAATAGGCAAATGCTATCTTGCTTTTCCATTAAACCTGAGCAGATCAATTCCCACAAGAACCATCTCAATCACTTGCTTCCTCAAGGAATTGAATTTTTTACATTTGAAGGAAAAACCCCTGTGCATCAAGATCAGTAGGGCCAGAAGAGGTTGCATGCACTTGGCTAAATGTTGCAGGAGAGAGGAAAATTTACATGTCTCTTGTAAGAGTATTGCAGCACACATCCTGTATGTATAAACACAAGTACAGAGCACAGACCCATGAGCTAACTAGAAACAGGACAGACACACCACTGTAGCACTGCCCTACAGCAAGCAGACTATTACTAGCTGTCTACTAAAGCAGCGTTCAAATGTGGGGAAACAAAGTCCTTACATCAACAAAAAACAGTTTGTCAGCTTCACTGTACATCATTTAGGTAAGAGCATGACCCTAATGTTTCGGGCCATTCCAGACACTAACTGACTCGGGTTTCTTGTCATTCCTTCCTCTCGTTCACAGAAAATCTGCATACAACTAGCTATAGGCACCTCACTGACCAAGGGAGTTCAAACATACAAACAATTCATTATGAAACAGGGCTACATCCATTTACTCACAGACCAGCATTTTCAGAAAGCAAACACAGGAATAAGACCAGATAATTGGAGTTACATTATTTTAGATGAAAAGACCTCTTGCTTCTACTTTACTACCTCTTGCTCTACTGAAAGAATGGTAGCACTGAATTTCACCCACAATATCTCTTAGCCTCTTCTGTCACAGTGTGTCTAATCCAGTAATTAAGCCAAAACCAGCAGAATAACCAGCAATTTATGCTTAAAATGAACCTTGACAGTGCTCGGGGTGAATGATGGCTTCCAACACCACATCTGTAGCAGCAAGTGAAACAATAGCAGCACCTGAGCCCCTGTGCGAGCCCTCCATTCCCCACACTGTAACCACGGCACGCGTTTGGACAACCGCAGGCTAAGAATTCAGCTAGCGACAGGGCAAGACTGTGCCAGGTAGAGCATGGCAGGACTCTGACACTGTCTAGTTTACTATTATAGATGCAGGCTTGCAGGCAACGGAGATGTTTTACTTTCATGACTATTTTGCACACAATCAAACACCAAGAAAAAAACCCATCATGATCCTCTCATGATCTGTATGTACTTTCGGCATCACTGACCCTACAATATTACAGCATCGAACATGTTTGTTTCTCCCCCCTCCCCTTCTTTTTCACTTTAGAGAACAACTAACCCAAATAGTGGTAAGATTTCATGCATTAGAAAATAAATCAAGACATGATGACAGTAAAAACAATACCAATTCCGCAATTCGGAAAATTACTCCGTGTATAAAACCAAGTACAATTCCTATGTGCCAAGAAAGGAGTCAGCCTCTTCTGATATTTATGCTCTGGAAATTAAGCTTGAAATCAAAACATAATTAAAAAGTTTTACCTTGGAATAAAAGGTGTCTAAGACTTTTCTTTCAATCCTGCTTTCTACATACTACAAAAAGTCTAAGCAGCTTATACATAATGCTCTCATTCAGCATTCATTTGATGTAACATGTTGATAAACAGAAATAACTTCATTGTACATTGCTCGGTTTTGATTTAATAAAGTACTTGAATTGCTAGTATACTGAAACTTCACCAATTTACATCTAAGTTTGAAAGACATACTGTGTATCTTTCCTCATAAATTTAGACAGTGTGATTTTTATTACCAAACACACTTTCAGCAATACAGTTTAACCAAAACATACCATACTGTACAGAAAACTTAAAATAAAATTCTACAGTTAGGCTCAACGTTGTCTCTGACTTTCTGATTCAGTGAAGTGAGTCCTGCAATAGAGTCATATAAATTAAATCTAGGAGGTTTTTAATAATGAACACTGTTATACTTTACAGAATTGGTTTTAAAGTTACATTTTCCGGTTTTAGCTAAATTTTGGTAAAAATGTTTTGACAGGTAGAAAGGGGACAGCTGGGACTTCTGGCACTTGAGAAACACTGCAGGGTGCACATGGGAAAGAATACTGGTAGTTCTTCTAAAAAAAAAGAAAAATACTGAAGCAGTTTATTTTGACACTTAAATTGCCTTTCTTCAGAGGCAGCCAACCATTAAAATAGATGAAATGATTCACACTTCACAGTGCTACTGTTTCAGGCTTCTACATGTACGAACCATTCTTCATCATACTGTTCATATTTAGGGGTTTTCTTCATAATCCTAACAGTTAGAAATTATTTTCAAAATAGAGAACTAAGTGGATGTCTACAATTAAAAGGATTTGCCAGCATAGTATTTTTCAGGAGATGCAGCTTGTATTAGGATATTTATTATTTCTTACATATTTACCTTCTAATTCAAGCTTAAAATACTCCCAAAACAGAACAAACACTACGCATGTACAAAGCAGTGTTTCTGCTACCTTGTTTGCTGCTACATTCAGATTTTGCCACCAGAATTTTGACAACCAGAGTTCTGCTGCTCCCCACCCTCACTGGCATAAACACCACCGTTTGTTTCCCTTGTCAAGACATGCCCTTCAATTCTGGGGAGATGAACAGTGGGGAAACCCATAGGGATGTGGATTAAGGAAAAGAAATATAAAATAAGAGAAATGTATTTCATATAACTGAAGTAATTTGTTCATAGTAATATTGAACAGTGAACTTGACATGAATTAAAAAAACCAGGGTTTTAGAAAACTTCACAATTTAGTAATAGGAATACTTTTTTATCTTGAAAACACAGTTATTTTTAGCTTTCTCTATCAGATCTATAGCTTAGTTCAGGTTCTTACAATACCAGCATGGTTGCAACTCCTAAGTTTACCAAAATTACTAACTACTTTGTACCCACAGAGAAAAATTAAACATAGAATAATGTTTAAATTAATAGCAGTAGCTGCAATACAATAATGAACTGCCAGTGTCTCCTTGCCACAAGTAATTCAAGTAGTTGCTTTCAGTCATTTTTCATATGAAAGAATAAGATTAAAAAAAAGGCAGAGGTGTACTTCACAATCCAGGCTTATACACCCTAAAGAGGCTGTTAAACTGAATAGGCCAAGAATTAAAAATTATGGCTTATTGCCTAAGTGGGCTGACTTTTAGTGTTGGAGGAAGAGGTCCTGAAGTGTTCACTGACGGGAACAGATTGTGCGTGCACACAGCTGGCATTAGAAAGGTTTTCAGTATTCACTAAACCAACAGCTTCCAACATGGTATTATTTCCTGTTCTTCTCCTTTTTCTTGCACTATTAGAGGGAACAATTCTATTCCTAAAGCGAGAGACTTCAGGTTCTTTCCATCACAAAAGTTTAAAAATTCCACAAAAAAAGTGTTCAGAAGTCAAGCATGGTTATAAAATTGTGTAAGAAGAGGCAGAAACAATATTAAGTAACCCCATAACATCTTATATTTACTTACTACAGTTTGCTCCAAACAACTTTAGCTGCACATATTAGAAGTCTACCACAATATACACTCTCTATACCAGATGGTGCTAAAAGTCATTTACTAACAAAAACCTGTCCCCTATACATGCAACAAACGACAAGGCTTGTCTCCCTAATCTTGTGCTCAACGTAATCAGTGCTCAACTGAAAACGGAGACCAGAACAAACCAGTTTCAGAAACCACAGGGAAAACCAGTTTAAAACTAGTTTCGGTATGAAATAGAAGATTTTCATAGCATAGGCTACAAAATTATTGTATACCCCTCGACCAAAATCTGTGCTATTATAGTTTTTAGAGCATAATCTCTTTGAAGATCTGTACATACACACTACAGTGGAATTATCGATGCAGCACTCTTGACTCTGAACAAAAGAAAATTACGGAGGATCAGCTTGTACAGTAGCAACAAACACAAGTAGACTGTGTTTGCCAAATTCACAGCTCGTTCAATAAAAAGTTATTTCCAAGAAACACCCAAAGGTATTTCTCTGTAGCTATACCATACTAAGGTAAATCCACACCGTTGAGGGATATTTAATCAACAAGTAAGGTACAGGCTTCAGACAACCACCTTTTTTTCCTTCTAGTTGTTTATTTATTATATAACAGCCAACATTATTTGTTTTGAGATTAAAAATAAAATAATAAAAAGAATATTTGGTAAAGATTAGTTTTTCTTCTTTCACTGCGGTTCAAACCTTCTTTCATGTCTGTATGTGACCTCCTCTTAATTTCCTCCTGAAGAAAAGTATAAAAAAATTCTTGTGTTTGGATGAGTCACCCAAACTTCATCCCGCATTGTGCAGGAGCCTGTTATTCTGTACTTCAAATAAACACTAGTAAAATCAATACCCATGATTTACAACAGTCAAGAGGCAATAAAGCAATCACCCAGTTATCTGAACCTTCAAGGTTCAGAACTGAACACTTTCACCTAAGGTTTCCTCGTGATCACCTTTTTTTATATCGCATAAGTTCATTCTAAATATTAAATTCTTCCCCAGTACAGATATAACCAAAAAACAAAAAAAACAAAACAAAACAAAAAAAAGCAGCTTTATTACCTCTATTTCATATATCTGGAAATGAAGAAAATTTGTCTGATGACATGCAGTGCCAGCACTACATTAGGGGTCACATTAGGGGTCAGACCCGCCTGGACACCATCCTTTTTATTTATCCCTCTGCCTGTATTGTCTGAACAACAACGTCCTACTAACAAAAATGAACGCTGATATGACTATGGCGTTAAAGTAGCAGTGCTGCACACTAACATCAAAATCCAATTGTCTCCGTCTGGGCACATAGAAAACACAAAATATGTGACTGGTGACCATTTGCAGAAGAGTTGACTTAGGTAAGTCATTCTATATAAAATAAATGAAAGACAGGCATAATGAAAAACCATTTGTATGTGGCACCCAGACTGGTTTTCTTCTTATACCTGTCACCTTCCAGGCCCTACAAAAACTGAAGCAGAAATTAAACAGGAGGGATGTTTCACAAGCCGATGAAGAAATTTGTGTCCATCCCTTCACATGAAACAAAACAACTAAACTCCATGATATTTCATAGAAGAAGAAAAAGGCCCCTCTCTCAGTAGCTGTAACCATAGCACATGAACACAGAAAAAAAGAAAAAGCTAAGTCCACACCACATCAGCAGCTGTTACTGATTGAGACTATCCAACCTAGTGAAATTTAGACAAAATTCACAGAAATACAATCATCCAAATATAGAGCCTCTGCACATTTGGGGGTGGCCAAATCACTGTTTTAAGCGTACGGTCTTAAAACTTTGTTAGCAGGTAATTAATGTAATGTTCCAAAATAAGGATGCAAGTGACGCTTCACCTGCACTAAAGAAGCTTAAATGTCGCTGGCTGTGAAGATGTGTGGCTGCTGGCAATTTGGGGAGCGTTTTGACATTTCACTACTGCAGCAGCAAAAGCTTCATGCACAGTAGGCACGGCTTCAGAACTGAGCAGTACATTCAACGTTCTGTTTACATAGTGAAAGACTCATTAAAATAAGTTTATTACTAGCAAAGGCTGCCAATATAAACATAGTATTCTTGTTCCTAACCAATGGGATGTACCAAGAAAAAAGTATTTTAAATAAATTTGTTACCAGAAACATTTGGTGCTTTTCATTGTAGCAGTTTAGAACAACCTTGGACACAATATAGCGCACACACACCCCCCCAAACCCATCCTTATGGGTTATAAAAACATACCTTTTTTGGTTTTTTAATATTCTTTCATTACGTAAAACTCAACTACCAAGTTTCAATCACCTTCATCCCTAAAATTCAAGGTCAGTTCCTCTGTGGCAATGATATAATTCTAGTCATATTTTGTAGATCAAACACTGGCAAGAAATCATCAATTGACAGCTGCAGAGATTGGTTACTGGGGATAGCATTTTTTTTTCTTTTTAAATTAGGCAGCTTTTGTTATGGATTGCATTACTAGACAAAGAGCCAAATGCTTTGGCACTGCTCTGCCATTAGTTAAAACCTGAAAATGTACTTAAAAAAAACAGGTTTTTATCAGCATTTTCACACATTCCCCAACTGACACTGAGGCTACTAATATTTGGAAAAGTGCAAAGTTCCTGAATAGTTCCTCATATAAATCAGAAAAGAACTGTGCTAATGTAAT
>NW_009259798.1:2662505-2667277 GCF_000687185.1 Egretta garzetta
TGTGCTCCCCCCCCCCCCCCCCCCCAGTTGTTACAGAGACTGAACAACTAAAGGATATTAAAGACCCACTCTGCAATCTGATCGATGCAGGTGAAAGTGAAGTGAACTCTTGCTAATGCACACAGAAAATCTGCATGATTCTCGTATGGCAGTAAAAAGTACTGAAGTTGAGCAAACTGGTTTTTTTCCTTCCTTAAACTACAAGTGAATTGCTTTAATCCTAGCATGGAACAAAACAGAATGTAAGAACACGTAAAGCTGTCAGAAAATAGAACTGTCCTTTTCCACTTAACTATATTGCTATATATAAATCCATCACACAGGAACAATGAACAAAAGACAATTTTGTTTCTTTAAAGCTCATCTTTTTCAACTCCACAGTAGATGTGTTCTGAAATTACAGATCAAAATTAGAAAATTTATAGAAAGAGACAGAAGCTAAGAGAGGAATAACAGCACAAGAACTATAACAAACAAGAAAAAAATGATTTCTTCAAGAACAGAGAATCATTTGGCCTTTCGACTACTTAATGGCAAGGAATTTCAGACCAGATCCTGCTAAGTGCTATGTTTTCAGCTCTTCCCTGTGCTTGCTGGCTCAGATTAACACAACAGATTGTTCTTACTGATTCAAAATTATGTGGCAATAAATTTAGGAAAATGAGACAACTTTCATATTAAATATGCAACTTTCATATTAAATATGAAATACTTTGAAAGCTCATAAGGCCAAAATCCTGCAAAGGGGTGCACATGTGTCAGCCATGATGACCTGGAGACCCTGTGTTAAAAGAGCTCAGCCTAGTGATCTGCTAAATTAACACTCTTGTTATAAAGTTGGTATCTATCCAGTTGATGAGATTGCTCTGGACAGATGCACCTATTGAAAGGATCAGTCACAGCTGTATCTGCAACCCACTTTTCATCAGGAGTAAAATTCTAGGGTCTCAATGGCAAGGATCAACTTAGGATCAATACCTGTTCATGTTCAAACTAGTTTAAATAGACAGTTTGTCTGTTAGATTTATTTTAACAAAGAAATAAATAGCAAAATAGTTTGGTTTGGGTTTTTTGTTTTTTGGTTTTTTTTTTAAGTTTTATAGCATGTGTATTCTGAGACACTTAAGCATTCTCCTGCTAATCATCTCTCCATTTCTTAGTCCACCATTGAACGCGTTCCCAGCATAGCCCAGCACTGTGCTCACCATTTCACTGCTGCACTGCATCACTGACAGTTTTAAGAACTCCTCCTTTCAAAGGCAGGCACGACCATAGCAGCACAGGCAGAAGATACTCAACATCTCTAGCGTAAAGTCAAGGTTTAAGCTTAACGGCACGACCATAGCAGCACAGGCAGAAGACACTCAACACTTTACATCTCTAGCGTAAAGTCAAGGTTTAAGCTTAAGGCTAAAATCCTACAGCTTGCACTGAACAAGACCAAGGGTGGACACCAGTTCCTTTCTCTAGGCAACTGTATTCGACTGCAGCTCCAGGCAGACAACTGCAGGGAGGAGGAGGGTAATATTTATCAGAGCTGTTCGTCACCAACATAAAACTGAAGTTGAGTTCAGCATGTGCTGAAGTGATACAATTACACATGGCAAGGAAGTGGAGGTCTGGATTAGTTTCACACAGGCTGCATTGACCTATCTGCTCTAGTTTTAGAACACATTAAGTGTTCAGCTAACACCAACGCACCCTTAAACAACGTGTATTTAATACTATATAAAATAACTCAGTTAATACTGTGCATAGAGCACACATGCAAAAGCATAAATACACAAATGGGTTTGAGAACCGTTAAGCTCTTCTTAAATGTAGCTGTCAACTAGGAGATATTCGGTAGGAATGTATTTATAGAAGGGTTTCTTATAGATCACCCAAGGTCAAATACCATTAAGCGCTATCATCAATGTGTACATGCAGTACACATAAAAATGTCACTTCATTAAATGAGTGGATGACACAAACTGGCAGAAGAGCAAACAATAAGAATACAGTAGTTTTACGAAGTGATCTGCACAATCTAAATGTAACACGCAAGACCGATAACTATTAATGCAATGTTACATGACCAAAAAGAGTAAAGGACCGTATCGCAGAAAGCTGTGACAATAAAAAAGTTATTTATCTTAGCATAAGCAACCTAACACAAGCTTTCAACATGATATGATGAGAAAAAGAGCACTCGGTGGATGTCTAAAGGAGGTTGCAAGACCCACTTCCCTTTGTAGATGTGTTTGCTATCACAGAACAGCCTATACAGTTCTAGCGTTCCCACTTTCATCTCTTTATCAGACCAAAACCAGAAGAAACCCACCAAGTGCGGGTTATGCATCTGAACCATGCTAATGAGTAGAAAGTCCTCTGCAATATTTTTTAATTTAGCAGGAAAAGGATGGTGATAACTATGCTACACATTTCAATTCGCATTTTTTTTAAATTTTGCCTCCGTAACTACCAGGACCAACTAAATGGCCAGTTTTCCATCTCTTAATGCCTCTGAATTGAGACCGTGTGTCTTTTTCAAAGATGCATTTTAATCAAACTCAAATGATTATGCTCAATACAGGCATAAATAGACATGCGTTAAGGCATACAATATAGCAAAAATCACATTAGAAAATCTAATGGTCTCTCTTGAGCCCCAAAGGGGAGGAAAATAATCAATCAATGTATTTGGCTTCATAGATTTTCCCGCTGAAGAAATAGATGGATGTGGTCAGCCATCCTGTGGTCAGGAAGGTACACAAAGGAAGTCTCTTCGTTTAGAGCCACTGAATAAATTCTCTCTTGATAGGCAGTGGAATTGGTATCTAGAGAAAGACAGCTTATTACCTCAGCTTTTCACGTCTTTCAAACTTGCACCATGTGTTGTAGATTAACAGTTACTTTTTTGCTTTTTACGGCTTCCCAAAATAAAGCATGCACACAAAATGCAGAATACCAGCTGTTTATGACTTTACAGTGTAAGGAAATGAATTCCATTTTGAATTCCATTCCACATTTTTAGTTTTGGTTATATTATTTTTGGAGGATGAAATAGTGACATTCCAGCCAATCTTTTTAAGACGCTTTCCCTGACTCTTAGTTTCTGTTGCTGCATTTCTAGTTTTAACTGAAAGCACATTTCCACTTATGATAATTTACACTGAAAGTGAGCTGTTTAGTAAACAAGTAAATTTTGCAATTTGAATATGATGTTTTCATACTCAGGCTGCCTAGCAGAATGCCAATACAAAATCAATGTCAAATAGCATAAAGCAACAATACCAAAGCCCAAAAGAAAAAACATTTACAGGAAGTCCACTGCAAATTTCCTAAATAAGAATAATAGATAAATAAAGAAACCTGAAGTAGTTCATTATTTCATACATAGACACATTGCACAACCCAGGAAATTTGATTGATGAGCATTACATTTTACTTGCTGCTAATTTTCTTAAGCAATACTTGCAGAGAAAGTATAGAGAGCAAAGTGATGACCTTTACCATAAAAAATAGGCATTTACAATCCAGCTAACTCTCCCATAGCTTGCTAATTTGTCCAATGTATTGCTAATTTGTCCAATGTATTACGTGAAGTAGTCTACATTGTAAGTATACAAAACAACAACAAAAAACAAGTGCTAAGCAGCCCAGTCTCAACTTTGCCATTAGAATTTCTCTTCAGAAACATCAACGGTTTTTAGTGTATCTAATCTATGTCCAAGGCAGGGGAGACGGGAGAATAAAAGAAACACACTGTGGAGTATAAAAGCAGAGAGAGTGCGAAAAAGTCTACTGGGGTTAAGTATTAACCTGATGCATTTTTCAGAACGACTGTACTATTTTTAACTGCTCTTTTTTGGCCACAGGTCAAAGTTTTCCTAGCAAAATACCAAAGTGAAAATGCTGGGAGCAAAGCCCAGAGGCAGCTCTCTTTGCTTTGGCCTAGGCGAGAACTTATCTGAATCCAGTCAGATATGTAGCACCGTTTCCCACTCCCCTTCATTGACTACTATGGGTGTCATTACGCCTCTGAACATCTATGAGTAAGAGAGTACTAAAGCCTCGAGAACATTTTTCAGATATTATAGGAAATTCCTATATTCTCCACACAGCACAGGCATACATACTGTTCAGTCAGTTCCTGTATTTTTGGCCAAACAGAACTGAGTCATTTGAAAGCAGAAAAAAAAAAAAAAGACTCAATCTAAGTGCCCTGAGCGACTCTTGGAAGAACTGGGATTTTTTTCCCCCCTTTTTCTCTCCCTCAGAACTGGGACACATTGGAAATCTTGGGACAGACTGGAAATACAAGGTTTGAAGACCCTTAAGTTCGGCTAAAAATTAATAATAATAAAGACTCGCTCTCGGTGCCTTTCCAGGGTTTGGATGTTTTAAATGGGGAAATATAACTCCCTTCCCACTCCTTCCTGAGGGCATGGATTTCTTACTAAAGGAAATTATATTTCATACACTCACACAGAAAAATGCTATTTGAAATAGGAGACGGACGAATCAATTTGCCCCAATGGAAAATAAACGTGACCCCACAGGACCCCCCAGTTACATTTCTCCCTTAGGCGTGTCCTCTTCCTGAATTATTTCCACACCGCACAGCGAACCTCAGCTTTACAGGGGGGCTGAGGGGACGGGTACCGGGTGCCTGGCAGCGCACACAAAGGCAGGTACTTTGGGAATGGACACGCTACGACTGCGAGGCGCGAAACTAAACGGCGTAAACGATGCTGGGGAAGGGAAAAAAAAAAAAAAAAAAAAAAAAA
>NW_009259798.1:2669140-2670092 GCF_000687185.1 Egretta garzetta
GGCTCCTCAGGGAGGAGAGCTTAACAGTTGTGTTGTGTTGGCTTTCAGCTGATAGCTGGATGTCAGTGAGCTCATCTCACAAAAATGAGCCAATATTTTAACTTTGAAAGGAAGAGGAGAGGGAGGCAAAGAGAAGTAAATAGGTGAGTCACTTGCATGGTTCTGAGTGAGATCACTCCCTGTGATATTCTGAGTCAGGGCCCTGGCGCTCAACAGCCCCCAGCTCGAGGGGAGGTCGGGTCTGATACCAACCCAAACCCCATAACTGCGTTCTCTTTTACAGTCCACTGACTCAAAATCCCCGAACCTGACAGAAACACACACACACACGTGAACATTTTGAAAAGTCAAACTGGGCGTTGTGACTCAACGCTTCTTTCAGTGAACCACACTGAGTCTGTGAGTTTTCCGAAGGAATTGGTGAAAATCTATTTGGGAGAGCCACTGTTTATTTATATCGTAGGACTACTTCACCCCCAAACATCTTAGGATCCACTTCACTGCAACACCAACAAAAAACCACATCATTTGCTCGAGCGGTTTACTTTGCAATGAGATGAAAGAAATAG
The DNA here is from genome assembly GCF_000687185.1 of Egretta garzetta. NCBI lineage: Eukaryota > Metazoa > Chordata > Aves > Pelecaniformes > Ardeidae > Egretta > Egretta garzetta. Next base: position 2,669,710 of record NW_009259798.1, read on the forward strand.
GTGCAACAACTGGTAGGGTTGCTACTAGGATTAAGCTGTGGGTACTGGTAGGATCATGAAGATACATGGCCTAGCATGTCAGCCATTAAAAGCTCTAAATTACCTAAAAGAAGCATGATTTCTTCACATACAGCCTACTCATTGGCTAATTTCTTGTAAGCAGCACGGCAGGAATGTTTTGGGTTTTTTTAAAAAGATATTTAAAATAGGTTTGGACAAGAGACCAAACATAGAGTGTCTCTCCAGTGATCAATAAGAAGCCCGTGCTGGGTTTTGCTAATATCAACAGCAATTTTAGGGGTGATTTCGATGAGCTTTGAGTCAAGCACCGGGTGACGTGACGATCTAAGCCCTCTTTTTCTGTTTCCCCTTGGCTATAGGCA
>NW_009259798.1:2670141-2692858 GCF_000687185.1 Egretta garzetta
TTTATCTAGCATGTATGATGTAGTGACATTGTTCAGGGTGCTGATTAAACAGGTAACAAATTCTTAAATAAGCATAGCATCCCTTTTTGCATACAAAAAAGTGTGATTGTGACTTCAAAAGCAAGTGTGTAGAAACAGTACCTTCTTGAAATTCTTGCCCAATAGATCTGTTCCTCCGGCCTTCAGGACATAGATCTGTTTACTGAGAAACAAGTTTTACTCTGTTACAGGGACAAACTGGCAATGGCAGAGTCAGCTGAATTCTTTTGTATGACAGAAATCCTTGACAAAATCATCAGCAGAAGCTTTATTGCTGGTTGTAAGTGGTAAAAAGAGTACCCAGACGGTCAGATCCTTCCCTCAGTATTTGTGAAAAACACTGTTCTAACATGTCCTAAAGGAAAAATAACACCACCTTCTGTGGTCTTTTTACAGTTCTACCTTTTCTGCCTACAGTGGCATATATCTCTTAGGATAACACCTATCCCTAAAAACTACCATCTGGGGAAGAACTTACTTGGTCCACGTATGGTAGTTTTGAAGTCCAATGCAGTGAACTGTCAAATGTTATTTACCATGTTTTGTAAGGCAAAGTCCAAACCTTTCAGTGTTCATGCTGCAGCCTTAAGCCTGTGAGGCCACAGTTGGATCCTTCACCTCTCTCTACTCCCTGAAGTGCCATTTAACTCTTTAGGTGTCTCCGGTCCAAATATGTCTTGGGTGTCCTGAGGCAGTTGGGAATTTACCGTTGACCATTTTCAGAACTGGCTGCATTTTTATGAGTGGATTTGTAAGAAGTTGGTAAACTGGGCTTACTGGTTAAAAGTCATCAGCTTCAGGCCTTTAGAGTATTCCATAGGGATCAAGCCTTCTCACGAAGAGGGATTTGGATCTGGACTTCAGGCATGCTTTCACTGCTAGCTATTGCAAAAGAATAAAAAGGAGACAAACTACCCATCTCTGCATCTGTTTTAGCAGAAAGGGCTGCTATGTTTTTAGCACTTGCTGCTGGCTAGTTAAGGCTTTTGCAAATCCTCCTCTTAGGCTCCCACTCTCTGCGGGTATTTTATAGAGAGCATAAAAGCACTACTGACGGGGGAGTTGATTCTGCTAATTGGTAGGGTCCCTAAAATTTAGGTTTCGCATCTCATGGATGTAGTCTATTTTTGTGGTTTGCCTATGGGAAAACAGACACATAGAAAAGTTAAGTGAGTTGCTGGTGATCTCATGGACCATCTCTGCCTAGAGACATGAATTGACTCTCACCCTGAATGAGAACCAATTTGTGACAGCAGAGTAAGAAGGACAAAAAAACCCAAGTAGTCCAAGCAAATAACACAGTCTTTGAAAGCTGCCAAATTCAGCCACATCAAACTGCTACGAGCAAAGGTGCATAACTATCGTCCCTCCCTGCTGGGGCGTCCAGGACGCTGCACTGAGGGTTTGAACATCACAGTCGATCGCTGTTGTGATGGAAATAGGACAAGAGCTGTTTTTTTAGATAATGAGTTCTCAAGAATTTGGAGGTAGTAGCTAAAGATTGTCATTCTACCTTCAGAAAATAATTTACATTTACTTCACTAGCATAAGGGTTTCTTTATTTTTAGGTTATTAAATATGAAATAAGGACGGAAAGGAGTATGTGTGTCGTGGTTGGGGTTTTTTTGTTATTTTCCTTTCTCACATGCTAGTGTTTAATCAGTCCAAGGGTTAATAAATTATTTTTCTGGATTAAAGATAAACCCCTTTTTCTTCGTTTTAGGTTAGTGAAAACAGATGGGAAGAAAGGTACATGACTTCTGTATCTGGGAGATAAAGAAGCACATGTTTTAAAGGAGTCACAAAGTCAGCCACAATCATTGTTGGTTTTCTGATTCCAGTGTTGTCTTGGTGCAAATATTATAGTTATGTAAAGTCCACAAAAAACCATATTTTAGCATTCTTTCATTTAATTCATGGTACAACATCTGTTGCATTGCAACTAGTGGCTTTAAATACAAGCAGCATTTCAAACCCCATGTATTTCCAAACCGGCAGCCCTCAGTAAGAATGACACTACCACATCAATCACTAGCACAGGCCAGCTATAAAATTACAAAACCACTCAGCCATCTGTATAATTAAATGCAAACCAAAGTAATCAAGCAAATGTTAAAGCAAATGTCTTCATACGGTAAACTTTAGGTGAAGGCCTACATCTACTGTTTCTACTTGGGAAGGAATGTATTTTTGCTTCTGATAGGTATGCCGGGTATCATTGCTTCCCACTATTCCAAACGGTGTGGCTTGCTATGTAGCTGATAAATGCAGAAATACTACTTGGTGCTGCCTGTGCTGAGTTGAATTCAGTATCTTAACGCGAATACCAGAGGATCAAGAAAAGGAGGAGTGAAACAAGAGTGGCTGCATAATGCCTGGGTGTGTCCTGATAATGCAGGACTTGGGCTCTGCCTGTCTGTCTTTTAATTGGTTACGTAGTTCTCCCCAGCTAACTAACATTGCTTTTGTTAATAAGGTGGTTTCATAGTTTCTTGGATGCATTGGGAAGACATAAGTGAAACTGAATCTAGGTTAATTGAAATGCTTACGTGATGTTGATGTGCCAGATTCTCTGCTATAAGTCTCAGGAGGAGACTTGCAGTAAGCGTAGCTTGGAGAGTAAGGACAAAGTGACCTCAAGTTTTCCTTTGCTGTTTTCTACATTTAGGCTGAGTTTGGGGCTGTACGGCCCATAGGCATAAATCACAGAGGTTTGAGGGGCTGCTCTGATTTATGAAATCCACCCCATCGTGCTGTCAGTAGGCTACTTATACCTCACAGTACCAGAGGAGGGTTTCTGCCACTCTTATTTCTGCTGTGAGCATTACCTCCAGCACTTCCCCAAAGTCCAGAATGGGGCAGATAGGCTCCTTATACAAAACCTGAGGAGAATCAGACATTTTAGAAAGGAGTGCCCAACTGCGTACTGAACAGAACTTGTTATACGAAGTGTGCCCGAAATTCTGTGTTTTCCCAGATGATGAGTAATCTGAACCAGTATGTCCATCCTGATCCGATTGGGAATTCTTTAGCAGAGTGAGAACCCACGTATGTATTCTCCTTTCTCCATCCTGTGGCAATTCAAGCTGCATATTCCACCTCCAAATAAAGTTCCTAGCCACTATCTTGCAGGTTTGCGTGTGGTTTCGCCTCTTTAAGGATGCATTCTGCTGAAGCAGTCTTTGTGCAGTAAAAATGCATTAGTAAGAAGATAAGGAGGCCAGGAAGAGAAGGCGCTTTAGCCTAGCGATGGGAGCGCCTGGCAGGGTGGAGGCAGAGAGGCAGACAGCAAACGTGGTGACCTTCACAGTTAGATGGCTCTTGAGAAGAGTGGTTTTGGATTGGGATCTTGGATTTTGGTGTAAGGACCATTGTAGGCACCTAATAAATCCTTCTTTTGATTTGGCCTTTAGCCAAAAGTATGCAGGAACTGGCTTGGAAAGAGACAGTAAAACCCTGGGCACCGAACACTGTGCAATTAGAGGGAAATGCCGGTAGAAGATGACTTTTATAGAACGGGCTAAATAAAGATGATTATTGCTGTAGTTCTGTGTGCATCTCTGAATAGCCACATTATGCGTCTCCCTACAAGCGCTGTCATTCCTATGATCTGCTTTTCATCAAGACTTAGCTACTGTTAATTTGTGGGGAAAACAAGCCAGGCTAGCTGATACTGGGGTGTAAACAACTATGGTTGCTGGGCCTGCTCTTGGGGAACTCAGAGGCGCTGTGAAATAGGAATAAGAGCAATGGTGAGTGCGTTAGTGAAGACATAGCTTTGCAGAGAAGGGTTTACATTCTTGGAGAAATGACGTCATTTTGTATTTAAACAACATCAGAGTCGAGCAGCAAAGTAAACAGCACAGAGAGGGAGGGAAAGAAAGAAAGAAAGAAAAAGAATATCCAGGAATCCTATTTATTTTTCTTCCTGTTTGGAAAAAGTATGATTTTCCTGTTTCTCCTCATTTTGTCCATCAGGAAGGACAGTCTTGTTTAACAACAGTTATTACTAGACTTGACTCTCAAATAGTAAATGGGACGGCTGTGCGAAGAGGCTAGCGTAGAGATGTTTTGCCCCAGTCCAAATGAATACTTCATCTAGGCTTTGGTGATGGGTGATGACGTTAAAACAAAATGCTATGTGGGTAAGCAGAATTGAGGTATGAAAATTGTCATAGAAGTGGTAGTTACAGCCGAATTGCAAGAAAAGCTTTGAAGATTTTAATAAATTCGGTGTCAGATAAGCATCAGAATTCTGGAATTACTAAAACTACATCTCAATTTCAATAACAAGTGACTTTCAAATAAATTACTATTGCCAGGATGATTGAACATAGTAAGTATAGATCTGTGTCTTCAAAGGAGACAAATATGACAGTTCTCAGGCTCCTTCTGTGACCTTGGTAGCGTACAATGTTTAAAAGCACAATTGTAACAAATAACAAAGAACTGGAAGAAAATAGGAAGCGGTCTAAATGTACATCATACCAGACTAATTACAGCTATAAAATAATGGCCAAAATAAGTGCAGCTGCTCTCATTTACCTTGTCTTTGGTAAATAATTTGATACAGTAAGGCTGTGGTTAGTGGGAATTACTAAGGGAACTTTTCATGTACATTCTTTGTAGGAGATTCATCTATAAAACATTCTGGAGGGTAACATACTATTCCTAAACTACAAAGAACTGACTGTAGGTAGGATAGCAATGCTTTATGGGGTGAAGTAAAAGGGTGTTAGTTGAATCCTTGAAGATTTGGATTGGTAGGAATTAGAGGGACCAGGCATGGTCTATCTTGTTTAACGTTTTGAAATTAGAACCTTTTTGTTACCAGCATGAAATCAAGGAGTGTGCTGATGATGCTGGCTGTTTGCACAGAGTCAGAAGACAACATCAATAGGGGGTTGAGGGTTGGGATAATGCTCGGAAGATCTGGATCGTCTCAATGACAGGAATGATAGAAATAATAGGATATAATTAAATGGTGCAGTCTATAGAGGGATGTGCCCTTGGGGAGTAAGAAATTCTGATAAAACATGGGAACATATTGTTTGGAAACAGCTGAGGAGAAATACTTCAGGCTTCCCTTAGTCGATGGAAGTGTGGAATTCAAAAGGGTAAACAGTATCGTAAAATTTAACAAAGATGCTCAAGTAAGATAAGGTAAGGGCAAGGTCAACTAAAAACGCTGCTGGAACATAAATAATTCTACTCATACCTATTGAAGGAGAAGAACTGAAATTGGGAATTGGGCAGAGACAGAGGAATAAGGCAGCCTGTTTCATGTGAGGTGACTTGAATAACCCAATTTGCTAAATCCAGCAGAGGGGTGACTGAGAATATGGTGACGTTTGGAGATACACCAAAGAAAACACCAAGGAGAGTGAGAGCTCTACGTTACAGAACAATGTTGGCAGAAGAACGTATGCATGTGAACTGGCCACAGAAAGACTTAGGTGGGAAATAAGAAAGTTTCTCACAATAAATGATGGGGGTTTGGTACAACCTTCACCTGTGCAAAGGCAGCAAGAAAATAACTACCTGTGACCAGTGCATTTCCAAAGGGCTGTACGATGCGATGACCAGCATGGTAGGGACTGGAGTCGAGAGCCCTCAACATCATTTTCAGTTCCTCATTTCTGAGGCTGCAGACATAATAGTTCGTAAGAAGTGTTGTGCAGCCTGGAGGAAAGTGAAACCAAATATTTCATGACCGGTTAAAGACTTTGTGGAGGTTGCATTTTTGTTCAAAACCCACAGTGAATATAATAAAAACCAGCACAGTTTGGACATAACCAAACTGGCTGTTTTTCCTTGCTGAAAGAGAATAACCTGGAGGTATTTCTTTGCGTGGACCATTAAATGTCCGGTTTGACTCCATGTTGAATATTTACTCTGGATGCTTGACAGAAGAAAGGCAGTCTATTTTTTTTATCACATAGCATGGAGATACTTAGGATAAGGAAATCCTACTTTTGTCCAAGGGACTTTGAAGCAGAATTCTACTTCTTAGGAAGCTGTCAAAGGTCTGGGGATCCCTGAAGTGGGAGGAAGGGGAAATTCTTCCTCGCGTTGAAGCTGTTGCCCTGCACAAAGACACTGAATTCGCTGGGTCGGCAAGGAAGAGCATGAGAATCATGGCTTCCCACCGTGGGAACCGGCACACTCCCTTGGGAGGTGTGTCCCCATCCCTCTCTGTCTGTACAAAATCAAAGTGGTAACAGGAAGGATGGAGCGTGGGCTGCCTCAAAACAGCCTCTGCTAAGGGGTCTCTGCTACCTGGGTAAAAGCTCGGATTGTTGAGCTGTTGGGTCATTGGGGACTTTCCTCCAACAGAGTTTATCCCCTCCTTTGTTTTGTTTTGGTTTTTTTTTTCCAGCCAAAACTATTCAGAAAATTTGAAGCAAATAGTTTAGATATGACTGAAACCACATTTTCCAGGGAATTAATGATTAAAATAAATAAATAAATCATCCAACGCCAACTCTTACCACTTTTAAAATCTATACTGCTGCTTTTCCACCTAAATTAAAACACATTTTTATCTTAAGAGTTTGACGCATCTACCCAGCCAGGGTAATAAATTAGGGCTCATTAATTTTGCTGTTCTGGGGTACATGAGGCCTTTTATAGCACTTATTTCTTCAGCTTACCCATTTTTTCCTCTCTTTGCAGCCCTTTCCATTCAGTCAGTTCCAACTGCTGGTCCCTGCGGGAAGGGGGACTCTTTGCTATTAAATTTTCATCCTTTCCTAGTCAATCAATTTAGAACGAATAAAAAATAAAAATAAATACTTTTGTCATTGAGCATACTGGTATCTTCTTGATAATTTAAATAGATTATGCCATGCCACAGGGTACAAGCTAAACCATAGGAAACAAACAAACAAAAAAGAATTGATAGAAGTGTAGGAAATGTTACAGTAAAAGAGAATTCCTGCTCTGAACCAAGTGCTGGATCTGAAGCCACCTGCAGAGCAGCAGCATGAAGAACAATTTCACTACAGAAAAGAACAAATTTTTTTTTTTTCAGGATTTTCCTAGCAGCTGTCCGAGATTTCCCCACAATGGGTATTGCAGGTAGAGTCAGGCAGCTGGTACCACCCCAGCCAAGCCCCCCCAATCTTGCAAGACCTGGAAGTCCTTGAACTTGAGCTGTCAAAAGGCTTGGGTGGATCGTGTCTGATGTGTTGGAAGGAAAGCAGCAGCGGGGGGTTTGGGGGGAGCTGTTTGCTTTCCACCAAATTGGAATTTTGCAGTGGAAGGTTGTTCAACCAGGAGATTTCTGATCAGCTCACTTGGACCTTGTGGTGCACTGGTGTCATGTCACATCCCTCCAGATTGGTAGTTTCCAAATACTTTCCCTGGGCCATGGGGAGCCACCCTTTGATACGTTCTTCACAGCGTTTTCAATTACTGTTTGATGCCTGGTGTAATTTGCAGCTCTTCAGAAATGAGAAGTGCTGGTTTGGTGATTCAGGGTGGTTGCAGACATCCCTCTAGCGGCCCCGCAGCCTCGGGGAAGCCGGCGAGCAGCTCTGGCCCTCCCCAGGCGCAGCATGGATGCGCTCGCTCATCTGCACCATTGGGTCTTTGCACGCTGTGCATGCATGGGGCTTGGGACCTGTCTGACACAACTGGGTAAGAAATAGCGAGTGATTTCTCCCTCTTTTCCCTTTCACCAAAGCTGCCCTTGAAACTCTGCACCAGCGCAGGCTGTTCAGAGGGTTCATTGCATGCAAGCCACGATGCTGGAAGGACCGTACCCATTTCAGTTCCTCTCTGGCCACTGTAAAAAAGAAAAAGGGATGAGGAAGGGTTAATCCTATCACTAAGCTTTTTTGGTTATTTAACCTAGAGGGGGAACAACTTTGTCATTATTGAAAAAAATGCAAGTTATACTGAAGATTAATCAGATGTTGTATCTTCTAATACGAGACTGGTAGGATACCAAAGGAGAAGACCCCCAGTACATGTAAAATAAACATAAGGAACATCTATTTGTACATTTGTATACTTTGGCTTCTCAATTGAAATTATCAATAAGATGCTAATTTTGATTATATGTTTGGAACGTTCAATTTATTTTGCCATTTGATTTGTTAAAGAACAGGCAGTAAAGACTGAGAGCATCATTAAGCCCCAGGGCAGCACCTTTCAAGATAGCAGAGAGTTTTCTGGTGCTGTCTTCAGAGAGGATGCTTTCCCGGGGCACCTGGGAGGCCCTGGCACCCACCGCAACTGCTTCACAAAGCGCAGCAAGAAGTGCAAGGTGCCTTCTGTGGGTGCTGGGGTTTCTCGGACCAGCATCCTGGGGAGGGCCCTGGGGAAGCTGGTACTCTCCAAGGAGTCCCTGCAGAGCAGGACTGACAGGCGTTTGCAAGGGAGATCGAGGCAGTCACCCCCTTTTTGCAAATGGGCACAGCACAGAGCAGCGGTTTGTCCAGAGGCAGCAAGCTGCCTGACGGCAGGCGATGTGGTGTTGAAAGGATGTGTGGGTTTATATTTAAGTAGAACTGTCCTTAGAGGGCAGCCCACATGGAGATTCTCTCTCTATGGAAGCAGAAACCCCAAACCTCATCCTTCTGATAATCACAGTTCTGTATCTCGGTAGTTCGTCTGTGCTACCAGTATTACCATTGTGAATCCATTATTACTTTTAAACTGGGAATTACCTATGCAAAATATGGAAGCATAACAATTCAGTTCCAAGTACACTTTATTCAGCTCAACTCGTGCCCACTGCAAAGCTGCCATTCGCTGTCAATAAAGCACATGGCTGAATGACTATTTCTGGTTGAACCTCAGTTTTGTTAAACTGATTGGAAGCAATGAGCAGAAACCATCCTGATTGGTTTTTGATTTCAAAAGTGATAAAAAATGTTTCAGGTGGCATTGGGGGGGATTCCCCACCCCCCCACACACCTTCACAGCTGTATCATTTTCTCTCCAAATCATAAATGCCATTTTGCAGACTTCCCTCCTTACCCCACAAAAATAGCTCCCACTTGTCGATTTAAGAAATGCTCCACTGGCATGAAGCCAGCAGAGGGAGCATGAACGCCTGAGAATTTTTCAGGCAACATCTATGTAAACAATTATTGTTGTCTTGTTTTCATTTCTAGGCAACAGATCCTCAGAGACACATACATACCACACAGGCAATATCTGGACAGCCTTCCAGCCCCTTTCTCTCCAGATTACAATAGTCTATATTTTCTCCATGTATAAAGGAACAGTATTTCACAGATGGGAATCAAAGATATTTTCATTTGGAAGATACTTGTTTTTAAGGCTCTCTGGAGTGATCATCTCATGTCACAAATTTAATTCCTTTTTGAAAAGAGGTAAGATTCCTGAGCTTCAAGCTGCAGTAAATTCTTAATACAGTCTAGAGTCTTCCAGACTGGGAGAAACACATAACGAATCAATAAATACACAGTAATCCATGTTTTCCTTTTGTGCTATTCAGTGGCCCAGGGCTGTCAGTGTTTCTGACACTTTCCAAACAAATCAAAACCACTGATGTGTGCATTGAGACTGCCAACCTATGTGCCAACTTGGGCAAATGAAAGACTGACATTTGTATGTATCCCTTTATCCAGCTCTCCAAGAAAATTAAGACTTGTTTGATCTCAAAAGAAAGGCAACATTAATGTTTTCACAGTATTTTGCTTTTATTTTCAAAATTCTAATCACGGGAAGAATTGATCCTGCAGTTCTTGAGGCAAATCTCTGTATCTCCCTGATGAGTATTGTCCCAGGATGGGATCACTTTGCATCATTTCAAAGGTGTTCGTTTTCTTTTCAGCTGATTAAGGACAGAAATCATCCATCTCTGATAGCTTCTCACCAGTTTGACGGCCTTGCACACCTTGCTGACAGCTGAGGTTGAATCTGTCTCTTAACACCAGGGGGATTTTTCATAGAATCATTTAGGTTGGAAAAGACCTTTAAGATCATCAAGTCCACAAGAAATTGCGTCATACACAGAACTAAAGTATTATCAGCATTGGTGATGAGAACATTGGTAAAAAGGTTCTTTGATAATTTGTGGGGAGTAACATTACCAAGTAAATCATGGTTCTCTGCTCCCAGCTACGGATTCTGTGCAACCCGCTTTACCATAAGGGACAGAAACAGCCCGTGGATATCGTCCTGTTTCCGCCGGCATTATAGGGCTCATGAAGAGATGACAACTTCTGGGAAGTTTGGATTGATCCTTGAGTGCCCAGGGTCTGGTGTTACTCAGAGTACTTTCATAGCTGCTGTATGGTCAGGAAGAAATGGTCTGAACGTTCATGAGTCTCACCAGGGGAACATGGGAGTTCATTCATTCTACAGACAGTTTATTTTCTGGACACTTCTGAACAAGAGCACAGGCAAAGTACAGCCCAGCAGATGAGAACGTCAGAAGACAGGCTCATCACAGTTTGCAGAAAGATGGATCTCACCAGTGACAGCAGTAGAAATTCTGGCTGTGTGTCCTCCTTTCCAGAATTGCATTAATGCCTTCCCTCATTCCACGTGCCGGTGCTAAAATTTTACCACTTGCAGTATTTAATAGGGTACGTTTCATACAGGCATCTGTCTTCAAGAACTTCTTTTTGCCTGCCTGTGGAGAAAATAAAGAGGTAGGCAACTGCCGACAGCTACTTGCTGCAAACAACGAGGGAAATTCTCCCTTTGCTGATGTTTCCAGATCCAGAATTCTTCTGTTGGAATCCCAGCTGTCTCACAAATATTTTGGTCACGCTAAATCTCAGCCAGAAATCTCGATCTTCAGAGAAGTCTATATCTAGCTTCATCCTCTAATTCTCTCCTGCTAATGACTGGTACAGTAAACATGGGGCCTGTTGGCCTTGTTCTCCTCCTCAGGTTTGCAGGTGCTTGCTTCTTAAGTTGCACTTAAAGGTCTGGGCCCATCTCTAATTTACAATCCCCTTTAAAGCTTTATTATCAAAATAAATTCGGAAATGTTTTTATTGGACTTCGGACTTTTACTCTGACAGGTAACTTTTGTTTTCACATTTGGAAATGAACTCTTCCCATGTTGAGGTCACCATTTGCACACACAAATGTTATCCTAGATTTAGGGGCCAGCAAGCTTCTCAAGAATTTGTGTGCCCTGTAATTAAAATATATATAAAACCAGGTTTTCCCTTTCCAAGCTTGCTGAAACTTTGTATCTGATCTGACACACAAGAAAAACTTTATCAATTTTTGTTTCATTCTTCATGACACACACTTTGGCTGCATGTTAGAGAAGCATCACCTACTGCTGTAACCTGCTTGTGACATTTTAATGGTTATAGATGGGGAAAAAAAAAGTTCCTTAGAAAACAGGCAACTGTTCCTCAGGCAGCCGTACTACCAAAACTGCTGGTCTGTCTGGAAAAGAATCTTGCACTATCTAAAAGCAGATCCGTGCAGGATTTGCATGAGAATCTACAAAAGACTGAAAGCAAATCTGTTCCAGGAACTTGAATAGCTTCTTGCAGCTTTTTAGATGCAAAGTTTTCATGTGAAGCGCTGCTGCTAGGTTTTCCTTTTGAAGAAGGATACTGGGAGGCCCAGTCACAGTCAGTAAGAGGCTAACGCATGTCCTGAGCTTCCATCTTTGAAATTTGTTGTTACAACCTCTAGGATCACCTCCTATTGCCCCATCACTTAATCCCGGGTGGGTCACTAACGCGACCTTGGTCACGATCACGCTGGGAGAAGCTACCGTAAGGCCAGGTACGTGCAGCGGGTGTCCAGCTAGGAGAGCTGCAGGCCTGCAGGCAGCCCAGGGTGGGATGCGAGGAAGGGAAGGAGCCACGGATGAGACAGATGGCGAGAACCAGGCTCCTCTTTCTCTCCAAGCATCATTCAGATTTCCTTCCGAACAGACGCCATGTTGTTCTACAAACGAGTATCCCAATCCTTCAGTAAATATCGATGTGCGAAGCCTCGCGCAGGTTTATATAAACCACACACGACCAAGCATAGTTTAGGTGACTTCAGCCTCAACACACTTCTCACAGCTTACGGCTGGCAGATCAGAGGTGGAACCAGAAACAGCAGATTACTGCCCCGGATAAGCGCTTTGGCGTTATGAAGTCCCAGCGCGGTGCCAGAGCCAGCCCATGCGCCCAGGCCACGGAACGCACGAGGGTGTACAGCTTGCAGTCAGCGCCGGCTACTCAGGACCAGCCGGCCGCCTAGCAAGCGGGCCAGCTTCACCGCTGAAAATTATGGGAGCTGAAGTGACTTTTGAAATCAGTGTAATTTAATTATGCTTATAAATGAGGCTCCTCACACACAACCAAAAGATTACTCAAAATGAAGGAATTTGCTGTCTTGTAAGTGCTTTCCAAAAGATAATAATTTCAAGCAATCTTCTGTCTTCTTTACAAATTATTTAAAAACCGCAATTCACATCTGAAAACCCTGAGTGATTTCCCATACCAAATAAGGGCTGAAGTGGCAACTTGCGGTGTTTGTTCCAGTTACAGAGTCAGCAAAACCAGGCCCTTTTATAATTACGGATCCTGGCTGTTGCTGTTGCTGATTAATGCATTTGGATGCTCAGCCGTTCTTACTGAAGGAAAGACAAAAACGTTACTCGAGCTTTTTAATTTATTACAGGCAGAGTCCCCAAATAGCCAAGGGAAGTGCTTACACATGCAAATACGTTGAAAATGGACAGACAGGGACTCAACAAAAATACTGTAATCTTAACCTTTCAGAAAAAAAATCAAGCGTTATTATACAAATTCAGAGTAAGGTCCTACCACGTTTACTTTTTAACCGAGCTTGGAACTTGTATTTAAGTTCAGCATCACTCAGGAACTTTTCCTCAGGCCCGAGTCTGATCTTTTCCACTAGTTAGCGTGCTGAGCTTACACAGTGTGTCCTTTTCCAGCATCGCAAGCGGGTAATACTCCCAGTATCCAAGCAGTAACAACAAAGCAGTTTAATCTTCAAAAGTCCATTCGTTCCGCTGAAGGTGCACTATTAAAACAATAAATGTGTTTAAGAAAATTATAGTAGAGCGGTGTATTACAGCTTGTCCCATTTCCCTGTCGTAATTGTGTAGCTTGATGTTAAAAAAGGAATTCTGCAGCTAGAAAACCCGCACAAAGGAGGGAGGAAAACCAGAATCGCTAGGGAGTTGTTAAAAATGAAAAACCCTAATGTTTCAATTGAATAAAGCGTGTTCTGCTTTTGAAGACAGATTTCCTTAACATTTGTAAGTGGTTATTTTGTAAAAGTACGCTTCCTTACTCCATAGTTCAAAACACTGCAGCATCTCGTAACAAAATCCCACCCTAACGCACAGCGTTCAGGATTAGGTGTTGGTGCTGGAGATTTTCACACATTTCATAGAATCATAGAATTACTTTGGTTGGAAAAGACCTTTGAGATCATCGAGTCCAACCTTTAACCTAACCCTGCCATCCCACCACTAAACCCTGTCCCTAAGCACCTCATCTATCCTTCTTTTAAATGCCTCCAGGGATGGGGACTCGACCACCTCCCTGGGCAGCCCATTCCAGAGCCTGACAACCCTTTCGGTGAAGAAGTTTTTCCCAGCAAACGTTACCCCAAACTGCTGAACCAGCATAGGGGAATCAATAACTTCTCTTGGGCACAGACCTTTCTCGCCACCAAAACAGAACAGCAATGTAAAAAAATCAAATAGCAAGTTTGCCCTCTGGAAAGAAGCCATCCACTGAAGGAAAAGCACCACCTTTCTGTGCAAAGAGATGACTTCTTTATTTTAATCCCTGCCTCCAGCTCCATGGGAGGAGCACCTTCCCCATTTTTACCATGATCTATGCATGAAATGTGCTTTCATTTTGCTTTTATTTATTATTGTAACAGCTCAGCCTGTAGTTTGCATTTTATAGAGATGCAGAGAAAAAGAGTATCCAGTGCCGAAGTCCTGTATTCTGGAGCTGGAAGGTGGTAGCCCATGCATAAGAAGTCAAAGTTACTTTCCGACACAAGCTCGCCCTGGGTGTACTTCCCAATCTGCACAGTGTAATACTACATGTTTTGCAGAACTAGCGAGCCTCGTGGTAACCTGGATTAACTCTCAATCTATATTTTGGTATATTTAAGCTCTTCATTGTCATTTGCCCACCCTTACTTGTATTTATTAGGAGAACACAGGGCATTTAATTTCACTGCATCTGTCTAAAATAGCTGAAGAGTTACTGGTTAAAATGATTAGGGGTTTACTAGCTTTGTTGTTCTCACTTCTGCGTAGATGGATAGTTGCTGATACTGTGTGATCGGGAAAAGGAGGACTTGGAGTCCCGATTTACAATCCCCTGCCCCCACCAGCCATGAAGTACACTTCTCCGTGCTGGAGTGAAATGAGCCTAAGCACGGCATTGGTACAGCGACAGGTTAACTCACTTAGAAAACCCAGCATCAAAATTCTGAAGCTTCACTTGACAGAGAGTAAAGATGGATGAATACAGACGTAGCTCTTAAGTATTTTACGTATTTTTGCAAGCCAAAGCCACAAAGACATCATGGCACTAGGCTGAAGCTATGCTGTATGTAAACTCTAGGAACTGGAAGGGACCAATATAAGTAATTATTGATCATGACTTTTCTTCTGAAAATTGCCACGGTATCATGGCACCACAAGCATCAGATCTAAATGCTAGTGGCCAGCACCACATATAAATTTGAAGATTATAGATTTAAAACGTTCATGTCAGTTTTAATGCTTGGAGTTACCCAGTGAATTCCAACAAAGACAAGCCAACAGCTTCCATTAGACTGACCGATCAGACTACGTAATATTTTGATAAGCTTATTTTATTTCTTTGCTGTACAAAGGCATAAATGCAAACCATCTCAATAAATCTACATCAGTAACTACCTAGACATCATACAGATATATACAAAAAGCCCAATTATTTAACTTCAGTGTTGATACTATAGTTCATGCAGAGCTGGATGCAAACAATGCAAACAGCATCTACACGGTGTAAGGCGTAACACTTACGATATTTACATCTTGTTCCTTATAGTGAAGGTTTCTGATATACCAGTTCTATGTTACACTCCTATTTGACAATCCTGCTTAGTAGTAGTGCAGCCTCAGAACTGAAAAGTGCATTTCTTTATTATATACATACTCATAAGGATTGTGGATCGTTCCAGAAATAGTTTTCGAATCTTCATTTTTAGAAGTCATTAACTGCCTATGTCTTCCGTCAATTAAAATTATTTTGTAAGCTAAAAATTTTCCCAAAACTCTGTAGAACACATACAATTATGAAAACAAAGCTCCTAAAAGCAACTCTAGGAACTGTCGCCTTTTGACTTGGGAAGATAAGCAATCCTGTGAAAGCACTTAACCAAGCCACTGCTGTTTTAAATCTAAAACACTTTGGAACATTTCAGGTTAGTAAGTTTGCAGATCCAAGCGGCTTTGGAAAAGCTCTATAACACAGATATTTACATTCTGTATTACATTTTTGAGTTGTAATTAATCTGTCATCTCAGGTGGTTTGGTTTTTTTCTTCCCCCGCAGATCTCACTTTGAAGGGAAAGTAAAAAAGGAACATGGTTACTGTCACTGCAGGAAATACAATTCTGAGTCATTTTGCAAGCAAAATAAAGTAAAAAATAATGCCCAAGATTAAAAAGTCGACTCTTCCCCTCAACTATAAAGCAGCACTGCTAAAAATAACTTATCTTTTGTGTTCTCAGCTACTGCAATTCCCGCCACAATTATTTTTAAACCACAACATCCTGCAGCACTGGGGCTCCTGAGGGACTGTATTCCAGCCAATCTTGTTTTAGGAGATCAAAATACCCCATCCCGCCTTCTGTCTGCTCTCCCTTAAGACAGGGCAGTAACGAGCCAGAGCGGCACGCTCTCTTGTTTCAGACAGCATCTTCACCCCCATGACAACTATTTCAGCTGAGCTGCTGGACTCTGCAGCGAGGCAGCCGAGAACTGACACACACTGTTCCATCCACAGAGCCCCGCTCCGGCAGGAAACCAGTAACGAGCGAAGGAAGGAAAGGGCTCAGGGAATGAGAGTGCCTTGCTATGCGCACACGTGCCCGACTTGCTGACCTCCCACTGTTGTGAGGTAACACAGCAGCACAGGCTTCTCTTTCAGGTGTTTCCCACAAACCATGCCCCAAAAGTTATCCTTGTACAGTACAGTTTTCAACTTTATCACGGTATAACTGTCTTTAAAAAAAAAAAAATCTTACGCAGGAATAAAATGTAAAGGAATAAATTGTAAAGGGAAGACACTACCTTCATCAGGAGGAGTTTCGGAAGCGACAGGATCCATGTCTTCAAAAGTTTTGGCACCTGGCTTCTCTTGTTCCACCTCACACAGATATACATCTATGGGTCCTTTTGTGCTCTTCACGTGTACTTCTATGCAATCCTATAAAACAGTGACTTGCATATAAACCAAAGAACAAATCTCGCACATCAGTTACCTATTTTTGCACATACTTGAAAGCCAAGAGATTAAGAACAGAACAAATACAAATACACAACTATTTAAAACTGTGTTACTAGTTCTACATAAATGATGTTTATTACATAGATTTTTAGGCCAGTTATTAAGCACCATTAAACTACAAAGGTTTCATTTTTGATGGACATGCACCTAACAAATCTTTGTTTACTCTTTTTACTGACCTTTAGATATACGACCAAGATTTACTATACATGTAGGAAGAGTAACAGAATTTAAAACTTGACAAGTCAATGCCATCGGAGCACAGAGCAGCTTTAATAATATGGCAAAGCAACTAAACCATATTACTTTTACCGCATTCCTTTAGCAGACATCACATTGCAAGGCACAAAGCAAACCAAATCTAATGGGACAACGGAGAGAAGATTCTGTTCTCTCTAAAGTGCGACTTTCTAAATCCTGCCGCCTTTTGCTTCAGGAAGCCTCTGAAATCTTATCTTTTTCACCTCCACAGGATGAGAGCCAGCTCCTTTTACCAGTGAAACCACTGGAGATCTACACAGTGGAATCTTCTGGTTCTACTGACATGTATCTCCTTTTCCTACAATATCACCTCCCTTTCTGTGCATGCTGCAAGGCAAATTTGATGACTACACAATTAAGAACTTCATAAAAAATGCACACGCAAAAGGAAAACAGAATTAAAGCTCCATTTGTTATCTTAAGCTTACTTCCAGTATTCCCCCTTTCACAGCACTACAGCAGGTTTCCAGTGACTGGGTGCAGAGGGCAAAGCTACAGCTCCTCTGCATGACCTGAACGAGAGGACTGTGGTGTACCACAAAGTGAGGACTGGGCGCAGCTCCCCACCTCCATGAAAAATCCATCTTGACATGATCTACCAGAGTGCCAAAATGCTTTCTTTTGTCAAGCATACTCAGCGTTTCATACTTTAGTATTATAGTAACAACAGCTGCCTACTCGTTAAGCAGTAAGACGGGATTTACGTACTGTTAAGATCATTATCAAATCATGCTTATCGCTTTGGTTAGATTTACAATTTTTGGAGATTTTAGTATACAAAGAGTAACAGCTCTTTGGAAGTTTCATTATCCTAGTAATTATCAAACAAAGTGATAGCAGAAATAAGTAACTTTATTACAGCTGTTCCATACTCTAGAGCAAAACCAAATAACTACAGCTCAGACATGTTTATTGTTTAATAATTTAGGTAAACAAAAAAAAATACTGCAAAGAAGCTTCTTAGACTTATTATCCCTACAGCATTGTTTAGTAGAACACAAGAACAATAAAGCACCAGTATTTGCTATACATGACAAAGAAACTGGGAAGTTAATTACTGATTGCTGCTGCAAAAATAAAATTTGAGAACTTTTGTTCCCTTAAGGAAGAAATGTATAGAACTTACTTCTTTAGGAATTGGTATTTCCAATCTGGTTTCCTCTGGAGCTTTGATTGCAATCACCATCTGTTCCTGAAATGCTTGAATGCTACGGATATCTTGATATGTCACATAAGCTAGTGTATACATTGGTCAAGGATTCGTCTAAGTAATTTGCTAATGGGCAGAAGCAAGGAGTATGACAGTAAGATATGTTGAAGCAGAATACCAACTTAAGGAAAGTAGTAAATAGTTCAGCTGAGGTTACTTTAATACTAGCTTTGTAAAATTAAGTATTAGCTAACAAGTGGAAAAACTTCCTTCTTTATTTCTAGGAAGGAAAAAGCTTTGAAAAAAAAAAAAAAGCCAAACCAACCCTGAGATGGTCAATATTAAAAACCCAAACAAATTTGACAAACAGTTTTCACAGACGCTGTCATAATTTTAGAAAGCAGAGGGACTGCTGCCCTTGAGAATTTACTTCTTTGTTTTGTAATAACTATGCATGTAAATAATTTCCTAGAAAACTATGGAATTACTCTTTTAACTGGAACAGGTAAGGTGTAGTGAAAAGTCTTCCTGCTATCATCCAGCACATGGACACATCTCATTTGAGCACAGACCTTAATATTCTGCCAGACAAAGGAACTAAGTAATATTTTATTGTAACCTAACGCCAAAATCCAATGTTTATGTCATATTAAAAGAAATCTCTTTTCTGTTATCAAAACCCCTCCGAAAGACAAGACTGCATTGGAACCTCTCTCAAGAGACAGAACAGTATTAGGACACAACCAATGCACCATTGTGTCTTCCTGGCAACAGGCGGCTAGGACTGTTTTGGGTCCTCTTTTCTCACCTCACTAAGCAACTCACTCTCACTGATAGATCACGACCTGCCCCCGAGGCAACTTTATAATGGAGAGAACAAGGTGACGGTCAGGGTACTAAGACCATTGCCCTATTTCCATTCTTCTGCACTGGAAAGGTCACACAACTGGCATTCCCCCGAGAACAGGCTAGATTGCACATGATACTGCAAAGCAGGGCACATGAGCAGTATACACTAATATAAAATAACCAATAAGTTTCCTATTATAAAACTCATTATCAAGTATTACTGCATACCTGTGGTATCAGCCTACATCTAACACTAGATACCTGAGCACCTGCAACCAAAACCATGTGTTGAAGCAATGCAAGAGTTAAAAGGATATTTTGCATTTTCTTTGTCATCTGTTAGTTCAAATAGTTGATGAGCACAATCCTTGATTAATTCATCCAGAGCTTCTTCCATGGCTGACAAGTCAGAAAGTTCATCTTTAAGGTTTTGCTGCTCTGGTGCTTTTCCAACAACTTGGTCAAGATTAGAACCTCTAGAAGAATATGAAAGTTGTCTAGTATGCCTATATGAATAAGAGCCTGTTTACTGAACACAAAGTGGACTAACAGAAAACAACAAGGAACGCTGGCATCCTTTAGTCTGCTGAAATATGCTTCATTGTGCTTTTGCATTTGGTACTTGTTAATATAGTAAGTAATTCAGACAGCCAAGGATATAGAAGAACTTAAAATATTTTTATCTATTAAAACTAATTCGGTATGCTTAAAAGTACTCCCAAAGTTATAAACATTACTCAACATTGTAGGGTTTTATTGTTTCAGAAATTAGAAGTTTCAAAGCCAACTCACACCCACTGGATAAGATTCTTAGATCTTTTCTGAATTAAGTGGATTCCATCCAACACATTGGTGATGTCATACACTCTTCGTTTTCGTACTCCCAGAGTTGTTGCTACTTCATTTAAATCAAGGACACCATCTGGAGCTGTTTTGACAAGATCCATGAATTTTTGGGTCAAATAAACCAAGGATGCATCAAATCGAGGCTTTTTGACTTTCAGAGTTCCTGTAAAGTTTTGATAGAACATTTAGGGTAAACTACTACACAAGCATGAGTGTTCCGTAAAAAAAACCAATAGTGATGAAGTAGCAATGAAGATAAAAGTCTGAAAACACTGTCATTATTAACGCTGACATTGCCATGGCATCATATGAAGTCTATTAACTACATATACCTTCATTTGTTTGCTATGATCGTATCTTAATAGCAAGCACGTGCCTTTATGCTTTCAACATTCATGACTTCAGACTGCTGGTCTGGACATTAACAGGTATGTAACTGTATGTCCTGTAGGAGCTCAGACTACTGAATGACTACCCATGAAACCTTCGGTTAACTACAAATAGTGTCAGGGCACTGCCAGAGAACTGCAGCTCTATCACTTGCTCCATGACACTGTGAAAGTGTTTTTTTCACACCCTTTTGTCCCAGATTAACCAGTAGATCTCCCAGATAACATTCAGGCATGGTTCAGGAGTTAGCCTGGTTTCAGGGACTGCTTCAGCCTGGATGTGACCAATCTGTTCTGGAGTCTGAGAACTTAATATATAAACAAACCCTGGCTGTACTATTTGGCCTCAGGACAAAAGAATTGGTGATGCCATTGTTTAATTACTAATGCAACAAAGATCTACAGACATCAGAACATCGCAGGTTTAAGAGAGATCCCTGTGCTATGTCTATCTGTTACGAACACTTCACAGAAACAGCAGAAAAGTTACTGACAAACAGCTTGTTTAACTTTAGATTGTTATTTGTTTGCATAAAGCACAAAAAAGTATGCGTTTTTAAATAAAGCACAAAAAAGACACAGTACACATGCACTCATCTGATGAGTCAATGAAAGACTGTCAAATCCCGCTGTTACTTGTCTTTCTCCTGCAAAGCAAACCAGGTATTTCGTATCTGATCAAACCGAGTAATATTCCAGTCTAACGCTTCAAGAGAACGCGTGTGCATGTGTTCGTGCACATGGGTGTGTGTGTAAGGAAACACTCTACTCCAAACTTCAGTACTTTTCCAAGGATGAAGGAGACACGCATTTTTACTCATAGTATATCACACCCATTCCATAGCTGCAAGATTTGTGCAATCTTTAACATGAAGTGACAGGTACACCAAATCAGTTTTGGACTGTGTTACTGTGAGATGTGCAAGACTATTCAATTGTGGAGAAAAAAAGAAAAAAAAACCAATGCATATTCACTCAAGCTTCTATTAACATTTGTTAAAATTGCTTGAAAACCAACATCTGCCAGCACAGTGTTCCATTTTTCTCTAACTTACTTTTCCCATAATTTCTTTACAGCAGTGGGAAGGTATACTTGCAGCAGATTTAAAGAGGAAAAGCTATGGAGAATGTGTTGTTTCGCTTTGTATCTGTTATCTAGTGCATTCCTCCTGTTCTACCTGTATTAGATATATTACAATTTCTGATTTGTTTACAGCATGTACTCAGCATTGTAAAAAAGCATGAAATACTTCAGGAATAATCTTCCTGCATGGAATACAGCAACTTACTTCTCACAAACTGTACATCATCGTCCACGTTCAGGTTGATCATTGGTGGCTGGGGACAAAACAACAAAAAATACAACTGACATAAAATGTTATTTACACTGGAAGCTTAGAATCATAGAATACTTTAGGTTGGAAGGGACCTTTAGAGGTCATGTAGCCCAACCCCCCTGCAGTGAGCAGGGACATCTTCAACCAGATCAGGTTGCTCAGAGCCCTGTCCAACCTGACCTTGAATGTTTCTAGGGATGGGGCCTCCACTACCTCTCTGAATAACTCATTCCAGTGTTTCACCACCCTCATCGTAAAAAAGTTCTTCCTTATGTCTAGTCTAAATCTACCCTGTTTTAGTTTTAAAATCATTACCTGTCACAGCAGGCTTTGCTAAAAAGATTGTCCCCATCTTTCCTTTAGGCCCCCTTTAAGTACTGAAAGGCTGCAATAAGCTCTCCCCGCAGACTTCTCTTCTCCAGGCTGAACAACCCCAACTCTCTCAGGCTGTCCTCGTAGGAGGGGTGCTCCAAAAAGAAAGATTTCTCCAGAAGAAATCTCCAAATCAACTCTAGATGCTACAGAGTGCTAACAACTCAACAGATATGGTGAAGGAGTGTCACTCATCAATTTCTGTCAGAATTTTAAGCCCTTAGTGTCAGCTCATCTCCCTCTGTCTTGGAAAGCAAAAAACACCACCAAACTCCCTAATGCGGTGCAATGTTCATAACACAGATACCTGTATAAACTCTGCAAATGCAAGCTTCAGCTATTCCATGTAAAAGCTCACATGCAGAAGATACCCTGCTATCATACGGCATTACAGTTGTGTGTAGTACATCTCCAGACTGACAGCAGTCTGCTCTGGCCAAGAATCTGACACGATGAGCGTAAGTGGGTACTTCATTCCACCCCTCACCCCAGTGTAACAAAAGGAGTATTTTCAAATTCAGACTCATTCCAGTTGGAAGACACCTGAGGAGGTTTCTGGTCCAACCTCCTGCTCCAAACAGGAACAGCCATTAGATCAGAGCAGCTTAACTCAAGGCTTTATTCAAGTGGGTCTTAGAAATTTCAAGGGATGGAGGCTACACCTCTCTGGGCATCCCACTCCGCTGCTTGCCCATCCTCACAGTAGAAAAGTTTCACTTTACTTCAAGTTGCAACCTCTCTTGCTTCTTTTATTTCAAATTCATGGCTACTTCCTTTCAGCCACCCATCATGCATGTCTGTGAAGTGCCTGGCATCAGCTTGTTACTAACTTCCCTGCAAGTACTGAGGCGCTGCTGTGGCTTAACAAGCTCCCTCAGCAGTTTAGAATCATAGAATCACTTTGGTTGGAAAAGACCTTTGAGATCATCGAGTCCAGCCTTTAACCTAACCCTGCCATCCCACCACTAAACCATG
>NW_009259798.1:2695164-2697450 GCF_000687185.1 Egretta garzetta
CCCTTACAGCAGTGGCCAGGTTAAATTCCAGCTGGGCTTTTGCCTTTCTAATTTCCTCTCTGCATAACCTGACAAGATCCCTGTACTCTTCTTGGGTTGCCTGTCCCTTCTTCCAGAGCTGGTAAGCTCTCCTTTTTTTCCTTAGTCGCAGTAGTAGACCTCTGTCCAGCCAGGCCGGTCGTCTTCCCCACCTATTTGCCTTACGGCACATGGGGACAGCCTGCTCCTGTGCCTTTAAGACTTCTTCCTTGAAAAATACCCAGCCTTCTTGGACCCCTTTGCCCTTCAGGACTGTCTCCCAAGGGACTCCCAACCAGCATTCTGAGCAGGTCAAAGTCTGCCCTCCGGAAATCCATGGTGGCGGTGTTGCTGACCCCCTTCCTTACCTTACCAAAGATCGAAAACTCTACCATTTCATGATCACTAAGGCCTAGACGATCTCCGACCACCACCTCTAACACCAGTCCTTCTCTGTTAGTGAATAGGAGTTTACTAACTGCCTTCCTGTACTGGTGGGCCTAGAATGCACTCAGCATTCCAGGAGCAGCCTAGTAAGTGCCAAGTAGAGAAGAAGAATCACGTCCCTTGATCTGCTTTGATCTCCTGCTAATACAGCCTCATACGCCTCAGTGCCAGCCCACGTGCAGCCCACTGTCCATCAGGACCTCCAGGTCCCTTCAGCCGGGTGGTCCCCCAGCCCCCCAGTTCCCAGCCTGTACCACTGCAGTGTACAGGCCCAGGTGCAGAACTTCACACCAGGATTTTCAGCTTCCTTGGTTGAAGCTTTAGGTTTCTGATGAGCCATTCCTCCAGCCTATTTCTAGCTGTCTATGGCACCTTCCCCAGCCATAAACATCACAAAGGTGCATCCCACATCCTCCTCCTTTCAACAGGACAGGTCCCAGGCTAGATCCCTGAGGAACTCCACTTGTAATCCACTTTCAGGTAAAGTGTGAACCACTAGCCACTTCTCTTTCAGCCTGACGATCCAGTCAGGTTTTTTTACTCATTTAGTAGTTCTCAATCTGCAATGTCCCAACTCTCAGAGAAGGATGCTGCAGAAGACTGTTTCAACAGTCCTGGTAAAGCAGATGATGCCAAAGGCTTTAGATCTACAGATCTAGTCATTTCACCAAAGGTAATAATTTTGCCAAGTATAGTCATGTTGGCTATTCCCAATAGCCTTCTCCTTCACATGCCTAGAAATAGCTTCTAAGAGAACTTGCTCCATGATTTTCCAAGGGACCGAAATGAGGCTGACTAAGCTGTTAGCTGACCTCCGCAACATCTCAAAGATTATAAGAAAGCAACCTCACAACGGCATCAGCCAGCCTTCTCAGGATGTACCCCAAGTGAGTCCTACGGACTTGTATGGGTTGAGATTCCTCAAGAGATTCCTAACTTGACACTTTTCCATTGCTGGTTGTTCCTCTCCTTGAATCCTGTCTCTTAGACACAAAGCCCAGGGGACATGAGTTCTGAAGACCCATGCAAGAAGGCCTTAAGCACCTCAGCCTTATCTGTGGCTGCTCTTCCTAAATCAATCACCTGCCCCATTTAGCAGCACATTCACACTTCCCCCTTTCCCACTAACCTAGCAGTAAAAGTTCTACTTGTCACCCTTCACATCCCTTGCTAGTTTCACCACTAGAACTTTGGCATACCTACATGTCCAGACAATGTTTTTATCGTTCTCCTTTATAGCCTGTCCTTGCTTCCACCTCCTGCGTATGTTCTTTTTGCCCCCCTCAGAGGGCAGGCCCATCCCTCAGCACATTTACTTGTGTTCACGAGTATCAGGATGGAACAATCTTGTGCTTGTACAACATCCTTACAGTTGCCTCCCTCAAAATCTCAGCTATCTGTTGCCTGAATAAACTGCAGTCCTGAAGCCAGAATAAACTGGAGTCCAGGTTCTGTACTCTGCTACTTGCCTTCCTCACTACACCCAGAGTCTTGACTCCACTGTTCCACGGCCGTTACAGCCAAAGCTGCTAATGATCACCGCGTCCTGGACTTGCCCATTTATGAGAGGCAGATTCAGGACAGCATCACCCCTGGCTGATTCATCTTAACACCTACACAAGAAGCTGTGCTCAACATCCTTTGTTTCATAGAATCATAGAATCACAGAATGCTTTGGGTTGGAAGGGACCCCTAGAGGTCATCTAGTCCAACCCCCCTGCAGCGAGCAGGGACACCGCTAACCAGATCAGGTTGCTCAGAGCCCCGTCCAACCTGGCCTTGAATGGGGCCTCCCCCTCCAACCCAGGGAGTGGCCTCCAC
>NW_009259798.1:2701319-2701519 GCF_000687185.1 Egretta garzetta
CCCCATCCAACCTGGCCTTGAATGCTTCCAGGGATGGGGCCTCCACTACCTCTCTGGGCAACCCGTTCCAGTGTTTCACCACCCCCACTGTAAAGAATTTCTTCCTTATATCCAGTCTAAACCTACCCTGCTTTAGTTTAAAGCCATTACCCCTTGTCCTGACACAGCTGGCCCTACTAAAAAGGTTTTCCCCCTCTTTC
>NW_009259798.1:2701830-2702668 GCF_000687185.1 Egretta garzetta
GCTCATGGCCAGCTTTTCATCCCCCAGCACCCCCAAGTCCCTCTGGGCAGGGCTGCTCTCCATCCTTTCTTCCCCCAGCCTGTACTGATACCGGGGATTGCCCCGACCCAGGTGCAGGACCTTGCCCTTGGCCTTGTTGAACCTCATGAGGTTCACACAGGCCCACCTCTCCAGCCTGTCCAGGTCTCTCTGGATGACATCCTGTCCCGTTTCTTACAATCATCATCTCCAATAATAAGGAATTTCCACTTACCAGTGTAAAAGGGTATGTAAAGTTTTTCATGGTTTTAAGACTATACTACCAAGTGACATTTAGCCCAACAGTCAAGGCTAATAAAAATAAGCATTTTTAAAAAAAGTAAGACAGAATTAGAAGCTTTGTTAGCTACCTCATAATACTACTGAAAGTAGCAGCGGAAGCTGTACATAAGATTACCTGAACGTCACAGACGTTCAGAGAAGAACAGAACACACGCTTGTAGTCTGTTTTTCTCAAACAAAGCTACAAGCTATTTAACTCGATTAAGAGGCTATAGGTAACAGCCGAGGAAGTCACCCCCCTGCACTATGGCTAACATCACTGCATTTTCCTTTCCCGGGCAGCCCGCTGAAAGGCCACGAAGGAGGGATGCACCACAACCCCCCTTCCCCGCACCGTTCGGCTGGCCCTGCCTCACCTGCGCAGCTCGGGGATCTCCTGCCGGCCAGGCGCGAGGAATCTCCTCAGAGCCTCCCGCCTCGGGAGTAACGCGGCGCCGTCCCGCCCTCTCCCCAGCCACAAGCAGCGCCTCCCTTCCCCGCCCGCCGTGTACCTCACTCACACGCAGCGTGTCCGGCC